>NC_057795.1:55068623-55363612 GCF_018294505.1 Triticum aestivum
TGTATGTATGTATGTATGTATGTATGTAGTAGTAGTAGTAATGTTACAATTTCATATATCTTGTAGAAAAAAGACAAGTACAATAATCATGATCCAAGTCCCATTGAGTTTTTCAAAGATACCCATACAAACAGCAAGACTGATAGCATGAGCTGAGTCAGGACTTCTAGCTCATGTAAGATTTCTTCCTCTATTGTTTCTGACTTGAAATAGATTCTCATATTGCTAGCATATGAACTTTGCCTTAGCATCAATATTTTTCTTTGTACTATAGAATGCGATGGAAAAGAAAAGGGAAGCACAATCAGAAGGTGAGCAGCCAGTATCCGATACATCGATTGTGGCTGAAGTTCTAAAGGAAGAAAGCGCCCATAGCACCGTCCTTTCTAGCATGGGGTATGCATCAAGATCCGGGAGGTCTGGGAGCTCTACTTCATGAGCCTAGATCCGATTTCTAGAAGAAAGAATTGAATAGAAGGATAGAGAGGCAAGAGATGCAAATGACAGGTAATTATCTTATTTCCCTTTCTGTTCTTGTTGTTTCTTTTTTCTTGCTTATGTGTGCATGGTGCACTCATTGAAGTGAAGGAAAGTTCAACTAAGGAGTGCTTCTTTTAACCTGGGTTGTTGACTTGATATCCTTTTGGTGATGCTTCCTGTAATCAAGCTGTTGGTTATGCATATTTTAAACATTACAAGTTATTCTTGAGTTTACTCTTTCATTGGCCCGTCGGCATGCTTGCCTTGACATTTAATAATGTACTTATCTATTTTAAATTGGTACCCTTGTACCTTGTTATCTTGTATGTTTTCATCTCATTACGATGCAACATTGTTGTGTTTTGTCATTTATAGGCACCGGGAGGAGTTAGTCGCAAGACTTGAAGCACGAGAGAGAGCATTTTAAGAGATACAAAAGAAGCAGCAAGAAGAATTGGAAGCTTTAAAAAAGAGCCAGCAAGAGAAGACTGAAGCCTGGGCAAAGAAGCAAAAGGAGACGGGACAATCTGCTTGATTTTTTGAGGGCTCAAGCAACTCTGCAGTCCCAGTCCCAACCAGATGGTTCATGAATGCCATCCTTACATTGCAATCATCAGGATAACATATGTGGTCTTTAGTTAATATTAGTTTTCATCTTGTCTATTGTCTGTGTTAAACTTGAGTCAGCTTTTTACCGCCATTTTTGTTTACAGAATGATTTGGCTGAGATGATTTCATACATAATATGATTTGTCTTTGATATCAATTTATGATGTGTTTTTTCGCTTCAACTTTTTTATATAATCTTATGTGATGTGATCTGAAATAAATACTTATTTTCATCATAATTAGATTTGAAAGAAAGTAAATATATTTTGATGGCGTCATCTTCATCCATAATAAAAGTAATGACACTACTAGTGGGATAGCTGCTCGGGTGTTGATGTGGCATAAAGTTAGTGATGTTGCCTCGTCACCGAATATGGTACAATACGGCATATTTTCTCCTAACATGTGACATTAATTGATCATCATGGAAATAGTAAGTCGATGACGTTCTATATAATGTCACTGAAGGTCCCAATTTCGATGATGTTTTCGCGTGTGCGCCGTCACTAGGAGTAATCTGTGACGGGGATTCCGTGACGATGCTTGTGACACCCATAAAATGTCACCAGGGGTTAATTTGTGACGTTATTAGCTATTCGATGACATTTTTTAGCTCGTCATAGTAGGCCCGATCTCTTGTAGTGAGGGCTAGAGAGTTCTCTTCCAGTATTCTTAGCTGACTGTCCACTTGCTTGACTCGAACAAATAGCTTTTGTTTCCACAAGGCAGATCCCATTCCTCGAATGCAAAGGACAAGAAAGACGGATTCTGGCTGGAAGGAAGGGTTCTCGTATTGGTTCTTCTGGTGCGCTACTTCCTTGTGCTATGCCAGATTGGAATTGGTATAGAAATCTTGGTTGGTAGAAGGAAGCTCGGGTATTGCTTATTGTTGAAAGCACTCGTTTGTTACGGCTCATGAGTTGAAAGCACTTGTTTGTTCCGGCTCGTGATGTGTCTGATGCATGCATAGAATCAAGATCTATTGAGACCAGGATGTTTGTTTCTTCCTCAAAACAAGAGATACGCTCTGGCTTATTTGCATTCGACCGGAGAACCTCACTTATCAACTGCCCTGGATTGGATCTACTTACAATTTGAGAAACTGGCTCCAAAACCCCTGTTTTTGATGCAGAATCGGTGGTTCCTTCTCTTTTTCGTGATTTCATCCATAAATCAATGGAAATAGCACTTTATTCAGTGAATTGACACGTTCCTGATGCTTTTATAGTAGCAGCAGTCTCGGTAGCAGAAGTAGATCTGAGTGTAGATACCGGGATCATATCACCACTATTGACTATTTCAATTCATTCACATCTGCTCGTATCAATCAAAATTTCCTATGAAGCAATCCCAGCAGCAATGAAGTTGGCACCCACTATATAAGATGCACTATTTCCTGATCTTGTCCCAAACCCAACTCGACACTTTTAGACCTGGCCTGGATCCCTCCCTTCTCCGACAATATATGCAACCTTAAAGAAAAGAAACCACTCTCAGAACGACCCCTCGGAAAGCCCCACAACAAGCTATCCCAGAAGAAATTGTATAACTTGGCCAAAGTATTCACTTCCAGTTCCCTTTGCAATAAGATCACAGTAGATACTGTTTAGAAGGCTCACTCTCGTCGACAAAAAAGAGATGTGTGCTTACTTCTTGGAGATTGACTCCTGTCGGTAAGTGCACACCCTCAGTAGTATCTCTATAGACTTTATAGAGTATTTCCAATTGATAAATGATTTGTTCTTTAAGAACATCTTTGAATATATCAAATACTTGTGTTTCAACATCAATAGCATTTATGTGATGGATCATCCGGCCAGCCCTAACGACAACAAGAATAGCTATCGACAATGGCAAACCCAATGAGACAATATACTCAAATAGAATCGTTTCCATAAAAATCTGCCATCATTTTTTAGTCATACTTGTCCCTTAGCGGACTCACTCTTGTCTTGCTTCATCTAAGGAGTAATAAGTGCCAGGAGTCTGCCTCTAGCATCAATACATGTCCTAGTTACGAACAAAGAAGCGGTGCTGTCTCCTTAGCGTTAGCGGCCTTATGCCTATTTCAGTATACGCCCGTGTCAATATGTCTAGACTTACCTATACCCATGCTTCCTTCTTCTTTGACTAGCTTGCTTCCCCTATCAAATAGAACGAGAATCACTGCGTGCTTGGCCATCATTAGTAAGACCGCGTAGGGTAGGACCATCATCGAGCAAATGTTCCTTCAAAGGCGCGGAGCGTGCTATGGCAGATTTTCATCCCGCAAGAGGATGCGCCTAACTAAACGCCGAAAGGCAGTGCAGCCCAATCCGTTGCTTTGCTTGT
Organism: Triticum aestivum; assembly: GCF_018294505.1. NCBI lineage: Eukaryota > Viridiplantae > Streptophyta > Magnoliopsida > Poales > Poaceae > Triticum > Triticum aestivum. The sequence goes on from NC_057795.1 coordinate 55,072,044, forward strand.
TGGGTCCACTTTTTGAAAGTTTCTTTGTTCGTAACATTAGTAGTTACTCACTGCATTAGTAGTTACTCACTGGGTGGGTGCACCAACAGCTTTCTAGGAATTTGAGTTGCTCAATACAGACGGAAAGATTCTTTCGTGAAATAAAAGAACGACATCTTAATGAGGGAAAGGAAACCAGATCTTTTTTCTATGGTATGGCCTGGGTGGCCTAAGTGAAATCCCGAGATATGAAGGAGCCGATCAATCTACCCGCCCGAGGTAAGCTTGCTCCTCACTTGAGTTGAAGCTGCCTCCGCTCCCTGCCGTCATACGGATTGATTTACTTTATCTTGACATATGCTACGCATATATTTGCTAGAGATATCAATCGAAATAGGAGCTTTCTGAAAATAGAAATCGATATATCCATGGTATTGAATGGACAAGAATTGAATGGGATTGTGGCACCCAGTGATACACTACGCCATGTTACGAACAAAGAAATGATCAAGAATTTCATTATGGCATGGCGCTATAGGCTATCGATTCGGTTATAGGAGTAGACGCTGGCAATGGCAAAGAGGAACATTTGGATGGACGACCTCCAAGATACGAGTCACTACTTTAGAACTACGTTATTCCCTGGCGTCAGGTACACATCCGGGGTTGAAGAAGGGACGCATATCAAATAAATGCGATCTAGATCCCTTTAACAGATCAGCAGCATCTTCGCATTCCGAGCCGAGACTATTATGATTACCTACCGAATTGGAGGAATCAAAGATCCTTACTTGAGGAACTTAACTGGCACTCTACTGATTGGACTTTACCGACTTCAGAAACCAGACAAGATTCTATACCGAGCTGACCTATCAACCAGACAGACTTGAACAACTGACCTGTCTGCTATTGTTATTGACGGGCCTCTAGACCATACCAATTCACCGAGTTAGAAACCGGACCAGAGCTATTAACCGACTTGACGTGCTTTCCTGACTGATAGACCGGACAGACCAATCCGACGAACTGACTTTGCTAGCTTATCGAGCCGAGGAGACAAGACGGATCCATATAAGGATACCAGCAACCCGAAGAGAAGAACCCCAGTTTATTAGAGAGATCCATTCTATTTCACTAGTTGGGTTTCTGTCTCGGCCTGGCATCTTTGGACAAGAATAAGAAGTATAAGTAGCAGCTTCCTATTCCTTAGTACTTTCCTGTAGTGTAGTTTCTCAAACTAGTGCTTTTCCTAGAATGGATAGAATTCCTCAACTCTAGGAAAACCTGGTATGACAAATTCCGTATAATATGCAAAATTCCGTTTCCGTATAAAATAAATAAGTAGACTAGCTTTGGACCGTAAATCGAAACCCTAGAAACAAAAGACAGGATAGGTATGAATCACTAAACCTGAGAGCTTCCTTCTCTTCTCCCAAAGCCAACTCTGGATTTTCCTCCTTCCGGCAAAGTCAGAGTGATGCTATCTCTCCTCTCCCCGGCCCTCCGGGATGAAGAATGTCCAACATCCTCTTCTTGTATACCAGATTCCATCCTTATCCACCTGGCTAGAAGCTAGCTAGAAGATCGAATTTCTTGGAATGAGTATCTTTGAGGTGTTTACATAACTCATCCAGTCCAGAAATAGCTTGACCTGTCCAATTTCGAACGAATCAAGATATCCTATCGTTCTGGTAGCTATAGTAGCTATCTGTTCTTCCACTGGGAGAAGGTTTGATTGGGATTGTTTAAGCAATTCCCGTCATAAAAACAATGGATTCTGGCTAGTTTTATCGAGAGTAGAGGCGAATAATAGGCTTGTCACTCTGCGAATGGAGCTAGTTCCAATTTGGATTTGCCAGCTACTTGTTTCATTGTGGCACATTTGAGCCGCTGATCCTACTCTGGAAAGTGAAATACCCACATGAATAGCAGGTCAAATTCCGGCATGGAATAGATTCGCAGATAAGAAGATTTGTCCATCTTGGAGATTACATTAGTAGGAATATAGGCGGAAACCACTCCAGTTGGGCATACTCTCTTCGCCTAAAAGATAATTGCATTGAGTGGCTCTTTCTAAAAGGCGTGAATGCCAATCAAATCAACCTTATCCTTATGGAGAATAGAGATCCACCCACCCACCTTCTATATTCTTCCATCCCTGAGGGAAGACCACGCACGCCCGAGAAAGAAGTGTCTCGTATTCAGCAGCTCACCTAAGTCCTCACGTTAGTGGAAAGAGTAAGATAAGAAAGCTTAAGCGTGGTAGCCCACAGACCAAATATGAGAAGTTATGTTTTGAAAGCTTCTTATTGAGTCTAATACTATCCTTTTGAAATTCTTGGTCCTCAGATATGATACCATAACCAGCATCTACATGCTCATGCTACAAACTATCACATAGGTCCTATTTTAGGTTCATTTACTTTCTCAAATAAGTAAATTTGTCTAATGTGCCCCGAATGAGTAGTTAAAACAACCACCCCCTGATCCGAAAGGAATGGGTGTTCCTGAGGCTTATTCAAAGGGCTTTGTAGTGAGTTAATGGGGAATGAGGGTATCACCCATAACCAGTTTGAAGATGCAAAAATTTTGTTCTTGTCAAGGAGGGGGATTAGCTACACAACCAAGGAAGGCCTTTTTAGATTATTAATATTCTGACTGCTTTTCACTCTTGTCTAGATCTTGCTTTTGCTTAGAGGGCAGGTCGCAGGACAAAGCAAGAGCTTGAATGCGAGGGGCGCTGCGAATGTTTCCTTCGAAGGAGCCTGTGAGCCAGCGATAATTAGACCCGTTAGTTAGTAGGGACAACTTGAAGTAGGGACAACTTGAATACTCCGCCTGTGTCTAATCATCCACTCGACCAGCCAATGAAACGAATTGAGATGAAAGTGATCGAAAGTTATCTCCCGTAGAAGGAGCTATGTTTGCGAAGGATCGAAGAGAGCGTTGAGGGTGCTAGCAACAGCGTGTTTGTTTCAACACAAGAAGTGCCGATCCAAGCTTTAAAAACTCAATCGTCCGTCCGACCGAATCACTCGTTTATGGCTCTGATTCCAAGTCAGGGTTTAAAACAGCGGTGACCCAACTAGTTGAAAAGTTTTTACTTGGAACACCAGACATGAGAGCCAGCTACAGAGACAGCTAATGATATCAAAGTTGACGAAACAAGAGAGTTTCATTCAATTCTTTTCAGAGTGTACGCCTATGATCAATAGTTCCTTATGTAAAGGATCTTTCCCTTCTCATATTCTATTCGAGAGTTCTCAGTATTTAGCAAAGTTGTTCCTATCTAACGGAGGGCTATTGGATCAAATGAAAAAACATTGTTGAGAAATAGTAGCCACCCGAAGTAGAGGGAATCCAACCTTGCCTAGTCGATGCTCAAGTGGCCCAAAGAAGCAATCTGAAAAGGGAAGAGCTTGTTCTGAAGGAACCGCACTCAAAAAGGGAATGTTTACTTTATCAAATCATTCTTACTCCTTGGTTACCCCTGATGAAACGAGCCTATTCATTTGACCATTCACTAGTTTGTAAACTGCGCCTACCTCATGCGCAGAACTCCGCTCTACTGGAGGCTTGGCATGCTCGAAAACAAAAAAAGCGGAGTCAATCTTTTCAAATTCCTTGCGAACAATACCGAAGACTTGCGGCGTGTAGTTGCTTGCGGGAGATTTCTCAAGATTGTAGAAAGGGTTTTTTAAAACAGGTTCCTTTCGTCTGAGAGGCTTTGCAATCTAACTCAGTCTCCTTTGTGTGCGTGCACATGCAAGCCCAATTTCACTTTTAATACCCCTGCCTTCCCGACCATGGATAGGCTGCGGGGCTTTGCACTTCGGCCCCATTGTGTGAATACCACATCAAGGTGACAGGATTCGAACCTATGGCCCTTTGTACCCAAAATAGATGCGCTGACCAGACTGCGCTACACCTTGCCCCCCCCGCTCAGAACATATGGATCTACCCGATCGATAAAGAAAAGAACCGCAGCGCTGTCGCCCACCCCGCTTTTGGCACGGGGAGGCGAGAACCACCACTTTTAGGAAAGAAGCCTACAATTTGATTCTCGTCTCGTTTCACTTGCATTTTATTTCGTTCAGTCTCGTTCTGAGAGTGGAATCGAACCACTCACTCCGTTTGGATTTCGAGTCCAAAGGGCCCAGCCAGCGAAAGAGGATTTACAGTCCCACGCAGCCTGCCAGAACCTTTTGCTTGCTTGATTTTTATACGATTTTTGAGCAAGTAGCGCGAAAGCCGTTGCGCGTTAGCGCATCCGTTTTCTTGCTTGATTTTTATACAATTTTTTGAAGTGATCTGTCCAGCTAAGTAGAAAAGGACACTAGAGTGTGGCTACACGTGGTATAGGGCTGCTCGTACCGCCTGGTGTTGAGAAATGACATCCAATCTTTTGGTACCTATCATATATTCTAGGTGGATAAACTTATTTTTGATCAGCATCAATGGGAGATCTGATGTTTTAGAATGACCTTCCCCCGATCAAAGAAGGGGCTTGGTCTGGAACAGATTGAGACAGAAAGCGGTAATCAATCGCCGCGTGGTGGAACGCTTGTTGGAGAAGGGTAAGAGCCTCCATGTCGTAGGGGTGGGTAGGCCAATAGAAGACTAGGGAACTTAGCCTAGCCACTCAGTTCTGCCCCGAGCCAAGTCTATTACCGAAAAAAAGACGCTCAGATGTGGATTCGAACCACTGAAGGATTTCCAGGGCAATGCCCCTTGCTCTTCCCACTGAAACAAGAAAAAAGGATTTGCAGTCCAGCAAGAAAACGGATGCGCTAACGCGCAACGGCTTTCATGCTAGTTGCTCAATCTGTTGCTTGTTTTTCTCTAACTAGCTGAGCTACCAGAACCACTTACCTAAAGTCTCTTTTCTTCATCTATGAGCATCCTACCTGTAGTGGAGGAGCTTGCTCAAGAACCGAGAGCCGGCTAGGGACTGGACAACCCTCGTTCGGGAAGGTCTTCTTCACTATAGACGCCACCAAGAACAAGAAAGGGGCGCTCCGCTCCTAGTCACTAAGCAGCTATTCTGTCCGACGGTGGACTCCATCAATCTGAGGTTCTTTCTCTCACGTAATTTTGCCCGCCCGTTCTACTTCCGTGCCGGACGAAATGGGATTCGAACCCATGATACAATCTTCTTGTATGTCGATTTAGCCAATGCCTTAAGCCACTCAGCCATACCTCCAAGTTGTTGATCGGAATTGGATGTGCCGGGTTGGTTGCCCGAAGATCCACTGCGTAAGCCGTAGCGCGCGTACTCTTCTTTACTGAGCGAGAAAGACTCTATCCAGATCTATGGATCTCCCCAACGTCCAAGCGAGACCCCATCCAAACCAAATCCGCCACTCGTTGGGTGAGGCCTTGCTTTCTATGAACACCTCACCACTGAATGAGAAACTTAGCCTCCGACCCGACCAAGAGAGAAGACAGGGTCAAGCCGACGCCGCCCTTCCTCACCTGCCTGAATGGAATGAATATCTCCTTCGTCTAGTCGAGAAGGGAAAAAGCCCGGCGGGGAACAGGACCGTGAATCTTCTAAACCATTACATGACGGAGAAGTCCATTCTCGTCATGATCGATCCATGTCCTACCATAGTGCCCGGAGAACCTGCTTCTAGAAGATTCTATAGTGATCCACTGGAATCGGCCTCGGGTGACGCCTCCCTAGTCGTCGAAAGATTTCATCCCTCGCTCGGTCGTTAAGGTGGGGTGAAAACTGCAATTAATGCTATATCTCTGTCATAGAATATGGGATACTCACTTTCAATGGCCTCGCTTCCGCAGAGCCTCGGACTGGCCTGCCCTTCCAATCGGGGTTACAACGAGTCCGGTATCAGCAACACCAGGCAATCGTGTTGGTATGGTGGGTTCCCACATTTCATTCTGGTCCAGTGTCCATTCCTGAATGAAAGAAATGAGCTTTGCCCCTTCACTCACTTCTGAATGACTCCTTTAGCACTCTCTTTTTTAGATCAAAAAATAGAAACAGTTTACCTTTACCATACCTTCGAAGCAAGAGTGTTTTATTGCAAGATTAAGTTATTACTGAACAAAGAGAAATTCTCATTATAAAGGATGAGAGAAATTCGGAAGCACTTTTTTCTTATTCTAGCAGAGGAATTGAATTGGTCTAATTTAGGACTTTCCAATTGATTTTTTATCTTACCTAATTCTATCTACGGCTAGGGGGTAGGTATGTCACAAGATCTGGGCAGCTATCTTATTCCAAAGAATATAGCTCCCTAAAAGGTTGCCGATACCATACCTCTATTGAACCCTACTGGATCCAATTGTTTAAGTGTTTAGTCGAGAGGAACCACATTGACACCATGCTTGTGTTAAGCCACAACTCCATCAAACTAATCTGGATTTCTTCTTGTTTACGAATAATGGGGCATCTGCCTAACCCTATCAAACCTCTCTGCAACTACTTCTCTCTGTTCTCAGCAGCCCGCAGGATTTTTCGAGTCTCAAAGTCCTATTAGAACTCCCGCGCTTGCTCCTTTGGAGCCAAATGGATTCGAATTTCGGTAAGATAATACAAGAATCATATTTGGTTGGGTTCTAACTCTGCTGTTCAGTCTGGCGCGGGTGTGATAGCGATGAAGAAGCGAGTAGTTGACAGTCAGGGAAGTAGATTCCTTTAAGGAGAGAAATTCATTGGTTTAGCTGTTAGGCGGAGCTTCTTTACACGCCGGTAGCGGAACAACCTAGGCAGCTTAACGTGCTCCTGGCACAAAGGTAATAGAATGTGAGTCTGACGACACCCGGTACTCGAGATCTCCTGCTTGAAGAAGCAAGGAATTTCAATTACTCAGCCGTTGAATAAAATAAACTAGATACCCATGTTTCCAATATTTACTTCTCTTTACTTGCAGGACCTAGCCTAAGCATAAAGTAGATTTGCTGCACAAGCTCAAGTGGAGGAGGAATCAGGGGTGGCGAACAAAATGTTGGTATGGAAGATCTCTTGCTCCCCCCATGAAGGGTTCTTAGATTACCAAGTAAGGGAGGGAGGTAGGTACCATGGTTTCCTTCTTTTATTGAATACCAGTAATGCGAGTAAACATTTAAGTGAGAAGTTAGGTAAGCGTTGCCAATGGCCAAAGCCTTTACTCTTTACTTCTTGACTATAGTAATAGTAAATAATGTCACTATATTTTGGCATAAATACTAGCCAGGTACCATTTCCCAAACTTGATTTCCTTTTTATGCACCTGTTTATGCACCTGGGTCATTGTTCACGAACTAAGACGGCTTAGCCGCCTTTCTTTGGGCCATATGAAGGAAGTACTTCAACGAATGGGTAGGTTGCCAACCCAACATTATAGGCGGGAAGTTCTCCTTTCTCCAAGTATGCTCATTAGACCGATAGGTGAGTAGCTAGTATAGTAGTAGCCAATACTAAAAACCGATAGTAGAAGGGTCGGTGGATGGCCCTTCAGTAGCCAATCCTTTTTCTCAATGATGCAGTTCGCTTGGAACATGGCACAAGGTGTGACGTTCCGAGCGGTGGAGGACAACCTGTTTGTTGTTCCAGTTTTCTGCCTTGGCGACTGGCGGAAGCTCATGGAAGAAGGGTCGTGGCTATTCCGCAACCATGGCATGTAAAGAAGCCTTACGACGGGTGGCTAACCCGCGATCTGTGGTTCTGAACCAGATTCATGTCTGGTCGCAGATTCATAAGATCCCAGAACTGTTCCGCCTGGAAAACCTGGTGCGGGATCTGGCTAATAAGAAGCAACAATAGAGAATGTCGCCTAGCTCGAGGCTGCGCCTCAGTGCCCTCTGTAAGTACTTTCTAGTAAAAAGAACTACCTTTCAAAGCACATACCATTATGGCTAGCTAAAACGAAAGAATGAGAGTACAAGGTATGGGTCTACGCTTCCAGCTTGCTCTAGAAAAACGGAAATGGGATCTCTCTCTGGTGGGAGCCTGGCAGCGGGGAAAATGGCACCTGCAGGGGCCTAGGTCTCCATGATGAACAACCACGACTTTGATCTTAACAAGCTGCCGCCTGAGCATGAGCAGCTCATTCAGGAGCAGCCACTGTTGAAAATAGCGAGCCTCTAGAGGATGATGCTGATACATCATTTGATTTGTTTCGGGATGCAGAAGAACAGCCTGATGAGTACAATTATGATTATGATGACTATGTTGATGAATCCATGTGGGGAGATGAGGACTGGACAAAACAAGAACATGAGAAAGCGGAAGATTACCTGAGCATCTATGCTCACATCTTGTCCACCCCAGTAAGTGAACCTTTTGTATCCTTTTGCTTATATTTTGCTGTTCGTTCTGTAAATGACCTTGAGTTGTTTTTCACATTCTTTCTACAGGTAATTGCAGATATTGACAAAGATGGTGTACATGAAATGGTGATTGCATTTTGACTCAAAAGCACTATTCGATAAGATGCAGTAGAACTGTGCACCCGTTTTTGTTTGAGTTTGAGGCGACATATACTACACTATAATAGCAAGGAGAGACATCAGCTGATACCAGATCATACTAGAGTACAACTAGTGCGTGTTAAAACCCTCCTTGTGTACTAGTCTTATGAATAAACTAAACTGTTGAGATGTCTCTAGTGTAGGTGACAGGGAAGCCATGCTCGTTAGAAGAGAAAATAGATGGTTTGAGCAAGCATGGGTTCAAGCTGTAGTGGATGGGTTTGATAGCTGAACGCAAGGATAATTCATCTACGTAGCTAGTTGGTTATGGTGGCGGAGAAGCCCCTCTTTAGCTAGATTGGGCTCCTTTACTACTTTATTTAACCCGGGGTTATGCCTAAAACCGGTATCTTATGCGTGTTCGACTAGTTCCATTTTGAAGAGAAAATATAAGATCACTGAGATTGACTAGCCAGCTGGGTAGGTTTCGCTATTCCTTTCTATTGAAAAGGAGTCAGCTGTCTGCGCGAGTCACCTTCCTTAGGCTCCGAGTCACCTTCTTCTAAGCTCCGCCGGACGACACGGCATTCTCGTTCTATAGGCCGGCCATACTTGTGATGGTTCCCCAGGATCCAATAAATCCACTTAGGTCTACGTTGCCGTGATATTGTTCTATGGAAGTGGGTGGGCTGCTTTTTAGAAGTTCGGCCCGGTTTTTCATTAAAAAAATCAAAAAGGGGGGAGGGATTGACCTTTCTAACGCATATTCTGTCGTACCGGCAAGGCCCCACTGATTTGTTTTCGATCAGAGCATCAAGCAGCGCAACCCGGTTCTACTTGACTAAGCCCCGTGCTCGTCCAAGGAGGGAGTTTGCTTTACCCAACTCCCCTTTTTGATAACAAGGCAAAAACATTTGACCCGACATTCATGAGTTACGAATGAAGAATGAAGAGTGCCCTGCCACTCTTTTTTTCCCCTAAATCTTGGATTTGGAAGTTGGTAAAGACCCACCCCTTGTTTAAGTCAGAATGAGTCCCCGAGACATTGGCTTCCGCCAACAGTGAACTATTAAGGATCACATCCCGCGCATATTCTACATTATAGCCTGCAACTAATTCAGCTTCCGCTTCTAGGAGATCAGACGGAGCTCGATTAGTTTCTGCTAGACGAGGAATAAGGAACATAACCAATACGGGGAACAAGGGAATACCGGACCATATCTGCTTTTGCGCCATGACAATCTCACTCGAATTACAGGGACCTACACATATTAGTACAGTATACCGGGGTCCCCGGCCAGAACCACACGTGCAAGTTTCCCTGCATGTGGCTCGTCCGTGCTTTTATCTGAGGCGCTGCCTGCGACTCTGCATGGGAGAAGAGGGCTGAACTACAAACTTTCGTGTTCAGAGCATTGCATTGTCTAAGGGAGTAGGGTGAGTAAGCTGCGCCTACCAAGCTAAGCTTTCGTCGAAAAGGCGTCACTGCTTCCTTTTCGGCGCCCGCCCTTTATTTAGATGTTGGTGCAAGGCAAGCCCAAGGAATGTCTAGGTTGGCGCTCCATCTCGGCCGGCATCCTGCTCTCGAGAGGGTGTGGTCCTTGAGCGAACTAGTCATGTGCTGTGTTGCCCCAACGCAGGGGCATTTGGTGAGGAGCTACGGTCCGGTGGTTGACAAGCCACTGATCAGAGGCGACTGGACTGGAGTGCTTTCATCAAATGATGCATGTGGGCTGAGCCATTCCCATCCCAAGTGGTGGCCCGATTTGGCCTGGCCTGGTCGGAAAGAGATTCTAAATCTCGAATATGCGCACTGAGAATAGATATCTATATTAGCTAGCGGGGGCGGGCTTTCCCCTGGTTGTCCCGCTGCGTCCTCTGACAATCCGTCTCGTCTCATCTTTCTTTGGCTATACTTGTAGCCAGCCATATTAGCTCCACATTCCACCCTTTTTGATTTCTTGCGAAAAAGGCAATCATCAGTCGCCCCCTTTCCTATTTAGCTTTGCTTGCTGCCTATTATGAGAATAGGTCCCGGTTCAAGCGGCCCGCCTTTCATCATCATCTATACCAGGTACCACGCACGATCCCATAGGAACGATTTCATCGCCCTAAGAAGCAGAACGCGCCATCACCTACAGCCCTTTCCTATACCGGGGACTTTCACGAAATGAAAACGGGCGGCATCATCGTATGCTCGACATTAGTTGCCCTGGTGTATATCCCGGAGTACTCCTATGGCCGATCTGTCACCCATACATGAAGGCCTTGGCCCCGTCCCGTGTGGAGAATGCCCCCCTTACGGCATGACTTAGTCTGTTATTTTATTTTGTCAGAGTGGATTCGGACCGCCACTTCTCTGAAAGCATGGTTCTTGCCTCCCTCTCTCCTCCCTCCTTGGAGCTCGTCCATTCGTTGGGTGATCCCTTGCTCTCACGTTCGAGTGTTTGCTCGTCGTTTAGGCCGGTGAGTGACATTTTTGCTCATTGCAGTCGCCTCCGGGGTTCTTCGCACCTGGGTAGTACCAGGACCCTTGTGCCCCGGACTGCACTGACCGCCCTATGACCCAAAACTCAAAATGAGCCTTGCGACGAGACGCGGACATTCCTCATGCTGCGGTTCCCTCCGGTCCATTCCCGGGTTGGGTTAGGGGAAGATCCAAGCGATTGCCTTCGCGGATCCAAACGTGCTCACAAGGTGCACAATAAGAATAAGACCAATAGAGACTTCATAAGGGACCATTTGAGCTGCAGATCGTAATGCTCCTAGAAAGGCATATTTCGAATATAGAAGACGTTCCCAACAATCCACGAGAATATCATACCCAACTATGAACCGTACGAGCGCATCCTCTGTCACCCCCACCGCGCTTACGACTCTATACCCCAACCCAACTTGCTCTGGCCCTGGGTCCTCCCGCATATCTTCCTCGGTAAGTGGACCGTGGAAGCTGGGGAGTATCCGCTTGGGACTGATAGAAAACAGCATATCTTTTCCCTCCTGACCCCTATAAAAATCTAGTGGAAGTCCGGTCACATCGGAGACATCTTTATCTGATTTTGAGGCTTCGTCGTCCGGCTCCTCCAAAATTATGTTAGAATCGGCTAGTTCATCCTCATCATCTGAAAAGAAAACAGAGACAAAACAGATTTGTTTCAATGACATATCTAATCAGACTGAAATTGATGTCGAAGACACGATCATTCACATCAATTGAAGCAGGCAGCAAGGGTGCGGAAGCTACCGTTTAACAAATGCAATGCAAGCAAGGTAGCTTGCTTACTCTCCATCTAGCGTGCGTTGGCGGCAAGGAAGGAGGCATTGGAAAGACTAGACCATACACATTAATTAGTACAAGAAAGAGGCATTCGGGAAGTGACTAGTCGCTTCTGGCGAAGCTTAACAAAGGCCAACTACTACATAGAGATAACTACTACCAGTCATGAGCGATAGTGAAGCCATCAGAGGCGGAAGCTGTCGCTTGACGGACGAAGCCGAGCCGATATGATAGGCGACGGAGTGAGCGAGACCAAGATGGGCCAGACGTGGAGTGGCGAAGGGGGCCTACTATACGTATACGTGATTAGTAAGCGGTTCAAGACATCGAACGAAAAATCAAGTGAACTAATGAATAGTGTGATTGATCAGACAAGTACCAAGGAGCAAGAAAATGTATGCGCTTTAGCAAGGGATGAGCGCGAAATCCGTTGCTTGTTCTTTCGGTAGCCTTCTTTCATTTCCAAATTTGCTTGCGAGCAGTCTGTGCATTAGTATGAGTTCGTTGACCGCGTAAGGGTGATCCATCTTGACGACGAATTCCACGATAACGAGAAATAGAAATTAATCGTTCGATGTCTGCTCATTCTCCCCTCTTCAATTCCCAATGAACAACATGATCTTGAGCTATCATTTGTTCAATTTGGTCGATCTGATACTTAGTTAACTCATTCATCTTGATGTTCCCACTGATACCTAATCGATAACGAAGCTGAATGGCTTTTTTGGTCCAATTCCATCCATTTTTGTTGAGGCAATTCTTACTTGTTCATTGGGAAGTGATCTAGCTCCTGAGATATATGACATTCTTTATCCTTATCTTTTCCTGGTCTTCTCGGCTGGAATCTACAATCTACACCTCTCCAAACACAAACGCAATATCTTGAGTACCCGGAACCATGTTCAGTGCTGCAAAAGCGCAGCTGTAGCCCCCTAGAATCTTCGGCTCCTCGTTTTTATTCAATTATGAAATGACTCATTTTGATGGAGATTTGTAGCATCATTCAAGTAAATACAAATTGAGATCGTAGAAACATGAGCTTGTGATATAGCTACACCTAATTCCAGACCGGTTAATGCTAGAACTATAAATAAGGGACCAAGATCTCCTATGAAATAGAAAATATTATTCAGAAATAGCATAGTCCAAGCAAACCCACTTAAAATCTTTACTAAACTATGACCGGCCATCATATTAGCAAATAAACGTATTCCTAAGCTTAATGCATGAAAACAATAAGAGATTAGCTCAAGGAGTACTAAGAAAGGTGCTAACGGCAGTGGGACTCCCGCAGGTAATAAGAAGCTAAAAAAATGAAGCCCATGTCTTTGAAATCCAACGATCGTAATGCCTATAAAAATGGAAAATGAAAGAGCCAAAGTAATGAGAAAATGACTTGTCACTGTGAAGCTAAAGGGTATCATACCCTGGGGATTACGAAATAATGAAAAAGTAAAAGTGATGCGAGGGAAAAACTTTTGTTTCACATTTCCGGAAAGACCACCTATTTGTTCGTTTACCAGGTTCAACACGAAATCATAAATAAGCTCGACCAAGGATTGCCATGCATTTGGCACTGACTTTCCACCTCCCTTTTTTGTAACAACAAAAAAGAGAAAAACTACCAAAACGACAGTGAGCAGCACATAGAAGACTTCATTTGTAAATGATAAATAAAATTTGCCCACATGAAGATCAATTATTGGGATAATGACAAATTGATCCAATGGGGTATTAGGGTAGGCACCAGGCAGATTTTGGATAAAATTATCCATACCACCACCCGCCCGAATATCCTCTAATATGCCCTGCCAAGTTTTGCCATTTTGGTGGCGGGCTCCCAATACTGTTCTAGCTAAATTGACTGCTCCCTGTTCGGACTCATTTTGGCCCAAATACCCTTCTATTTGTAAAAATATTGTGACGCCGGCAATTCGCTTAGGCGTTGGCGTTATATCCAAGTTTGGCATTATAGCAAAGTTCTCAGAGATGTTGGTTGGGAAAAAATCATGTAGATCGGGAAGACGGGAACACTTACTACGAATTGGTTGATTCGTTGTAATAGCAGCAAATAGCATATTTCTATCCTTCATATCCGTAGAAAGAAATCTCATCTCCAGGTAACTCCATCTTTTTCAGCTCTGCTCGCTCACTTTTGAAAGGAAAGGAGACTGATCTTGACGTCGGCGTTGGTTTTTCCAACGAAAAACAAGAACATTCTTTTACGAACTTCTATGAAAAAATGCTAGTTGCCTTGTAACACATACACTGGAGCGTTTGTCCCATCGATGAAGGCCACTATACGCGTTTTCTGAAGAGCAACATTCTCTTATAACCAAACATCGCAAAGACAGAAAGGAGTATCCTGAACGTAAGGCCAATGGATAGCAGACTTCGCTGAACACTCACGATATTCAGCTAAAGCTGGATGCATATTATATCTTGCCTTGGTAGAGCGAAACTTTGAACCCAACACAAGCAACTCTCCCGGTTTAGCGATATTGATGGTTCCAGCCTCATTCCACTAGCCCTAAAAGCATTCTAAATATATAAAAGAGGGGGGTGGATTCTACAAGAAAAGGCAGGCAAAGGTAGTTCAGGGGTCAATTCTTGGAGCATAGCTCATTTCTAAGTCCCCAACCCATCTCGTGCTCGTGATGTACGCGATCGAATCTTGCGGCGGGATAGAGCAATGGAATCACCGAGTCGTATGAAAAGAGGGCTCTTCTTTTCAATCTTAACACAAAGGCTAGCTCCCCTGGGGGTTGTCATATTACAATCATTTGTATTAATTTCCTACCAATCCTGAACTAGCTATGACCCTTATAGCGAGCCTCGCTTTACCGTTTCAGATAGAAACATATGGCGCTCCTAAAGTCGATTGGATACTTTCTTTTTTATTGAATTAAGCTAAGCCGTGGACTTTCTCACGTGAAGAACTCCTTCTTATGAGCTCATGGACTTGATCAATGCTAGTTCAAGTTCACGTCATATTAGGAAATTAGTTCATTAATTCATTTATTTGCCAACGAAGAAGCCTTGCACTACTCAGAAAGTACTGACTAGAGGGGGGGCGTGTGGATCCATAGTCCTAGCCATTCTCACAACGGGATAATAAAGCGAACAAAGACCATGAGAAGAGATTACAACATCCACGACGAAGCCTGTCAAGCCAACCTTCCCTCACTGTGAAAATGCAACATCCGGCGTACTCATTGGCTTTGACCTCAGATTCATTACTTGCTAGAGAAGTAGTTTACATAACTGTCACAGCTCCAATGCGATAATCTTGTTAATCAGCAAAGTCGCTAGCCTAAATAAGAAGTTTACAATCGCTTGACTATAAAGTAAAGAGCGGCTAATGGGAGATTGCTTGAGTAGGCTCAGTAAGGGATTACCCGCGGGCAGGGTGAAAGAGCTTTCATTAATAGTATGAACTGGTGGATCAACAAGATAGCTAGAGCTCCTTAAAGGAAAGCAAAATCCAATTCTATATTATATAAAACTATAAAGCAAAGATGAGGAAGCGGCGCCTTTACTCGCTCGAATTAGAGGAAAAAGGGGATATGCAGCAGTAACAGCTTTTCTTTCAATAGTAAGCAGGAAATGCGAATAAGAGAAGGGTAGAAGAAGCGATCCGCGCATTTCCTTATTTCACAACGGATTTGACTCGTTAGAGAAATCATTTCTTAGGTATGCTACATTCTTTGAAGAAAGAGTAGGTTCTGCTATTTAAGACTTAGAGGAAGTGATTTCCGGGAACTAGCAGACCAAGCCAATCAACAAGGAAAGCCTGTCAAGCAAGGAAGCCACCAAGCAAACCTTTAATAAGCATCTCTAGCGCAGTCACTTCTCTATAGAAAGAAAAAACATGCAGTCAAGACTAGTCACATTAGTGAAACAAGTGATTCGCTGACATTCAATTCAAATAGAAGGAGTAGTCACATCTGCGACAAGTTGCTCTAAGAGGAAGGAGTTGACTTACTTTCAATTCCTAATACATCAAGAGCGGATTGTTTTCATGTAGCATTTCTACCCCTATAGGATTTCCCATCTTAACCGAGAATGGGTGCCCACCTTGTACGTACCGAGAATGGGTGCAACCCACCCCATCTAAAGTAGCCTGAAATTCGTTCCTCTACAATCCAAAGCAGTCCGAACATGTACCGCGATCTGGACGGACAAAGAATGCCGTACACTTGAGTGACCCCCTTTTCTGTGACCACCACCAAATTCAAAAGAAGAGGTGAGATCACCCTGCAAAAATCCTTTGTAGATCTTAAAATATGGGTCAACCTCTCCATTAATACTGATACTCACTGCACCTCCTTCTACCACTTGTTTAATCCAACCTCTCCACTTCTCACTAAAGAAAACCCTTTTTAAGCAAAACCTCTTGTAGAAAATCCCAATTCACCCTGTCATATGCTTTTTCAAAGTCTAGCTTTAGTATGACCCCCTCTTGTTTAGTCCTCCTAAGCTCATGAAACACCTCATGGATAGTGACCACCCCATCTAAAATATTTCCGTTTTTCATAAATATCGTCTGACTCTTACTCACCACCTTATCTGCAACTCTCTCAAGCCTATTTGTCAGTACTTTAGTCACAATTTTCTAACAAACATAATATAAACATATTGGCCGGTATTGCTTGATAGTTGCAGCATCTTTCATTTTAGGAATCAGAGTAACCACCCCATAATTAAGTCTTCTAAGTTGCAACTCCTCAGCATGCGGGCTATCAAGCATTCTTTTGACCATCTCTTTAACCATCTCCCAAAAATGTTTCTAAAAGATAACTGGTAAGCCATCTGGGCCAGGAGCTGTATTGGTTTTCATCTCTTTAACTACTAACTCTATTTCCTCCATAGTGAAAGGCTTAGTCAACTCTTCATTGTCTAGTTCTGATAGCATGTGCTCTGTTGACCAAGGGGCTTCCACCAAGAGATATGCCCTCCCTGTCCTCTGAACCAAATAGTCTCTTATAGTAACTAGAAATGTGTTCTTGCAACTCTTTCTCATCTTGTATAACATTTCCTTCATGTTCCAAAGAAGCAACATTACATTTTATGTGTCTTCCATTGGCAGCACTATGGAAGAATGAAGTATTTGCATCTCCCTCAAGTAACCACTGACAAACTGACTGACAATGTGGACTGCATGAGCAATGTCAGGCCGGGTCATAGTGAGGTACACAAGGTTGACTACAAGATGACGATAGCGAGTGGTATCCCTCAAGAGGAGTACCATCACTAGGGCGCAATTGGAGATGGAGCTCCATGGGTGTAGCGGCAGTGTGTGTATCAGTAAGACCTGAGCGTGAGATCAAATCCTGAGTATAGCGATGCTGAGAGAGATAGTAACCATCATTAGTTTGATCAACCTAAATTCCCAGAAAATAACGGAGAGAAAATCAATCTGACATCTTGAATTGCTCACTCAACTTTTTATTAACAAAAGCAATGTACTTCTGATCATCTCCAGTGATCAACATATCATCAACATAGAGAAGAAGCAAGGTACGACCGCGGTCAGATGTATGAGTGAAAAGTGCAGGGTCATGCTCACTAGAAGAGAAACCACAGCTTGAACCACAGAGCTGAACCGCTCAAACCAAGCATGAGGTGGTTGCTTTTTTCCCATAGAGGGCCTTTCGAAGGCGAGAAACATGACCATCAGGAACTTCAATACCCAGAGGTGGCTGCATATAGAAAAAACTCATGTAGATCACCATGAAGGAAAGCATTTTTGACATCCATTTGACAGATTTGCCCAGATCGAGCAGAAATTGAAACAACACAACCGTACTATCTATTTACGATAATTTGATTCCTGACAACACGACAACATCACGCTTCTCTTTCTTATTCTTATTTATATAACTGTCACTTTACCGGGCCGGAAAAGTGACACCGTCACGTCTCAGGGTCGTATGCCTGGAACAAGAAAGGTCGTCGTACAATTTCAGCGATTACAAAAAAGAAGGAGGCGAGATCCCTATCCCTCTTTGTCTTTCCACTTCCCTCGTTCGGAAACAAACACTTCGCCAAATTCTTTTGAGTCCCGGCTCGGTTTTTCCCCACTAACAAATTACGTTACGACCACTGAACAAACTTGGTTGACGAACATGGTTTATGCGCCGCTAATCTAGCGGCTTGCCGAGCATTTGACAAACTCACACCATCCATTTCAAATGGGATTTGTCCCGTGGACACACGAGCAATCCAACCCGTCGGATTTCCTTTTCCTCTTCCCATTCAAACTTCTGCGGGTTTCCCCGTAATAGGAAGATCTGCGAGAACTCTTACCCATATCTTACAATTTCTTTGGAATTGTCCGCTCATAGCACGATGGAATTGTCCGATTGTAGCCCGACGCGCTGCTTCAATGGCTCGATATGAAAG
The DNA here is from genome assembly GCF_018294505.1 of Triticum aestivum. NCBI lineage: Eukaryota > Viridiplantae > Streptophyta > Magnoliopsida > Poales > Poaceae > Triticum > Triticum aestivum. The sequence goes on from NC_057795.1 coordinate 55,090,120, forward strand.
ACGACCATCTCTACAACTTTTGGTGCCATATCTTCCAAAACCAAGTTGTGTACCATCCGGTTCGCGACCCCTACTACATCTGCATTTAAAATATTTACTATATTTCGTATGTTTCAGATATAGCACGTCCCTTCTTATTTTGACTATATGAGATCCGCACTTTGACACCTGAAATTCCGTTATGAGTAGATACTTCCGCAGGAGCATAATCGATTTTCTGGTAAAATACATTACAAGATGTTTTTCCATACTTTCCGCGTTCAGTTCTAGCTATTTCCGCACCCCCTAATTGACCAAAACAATAAATACGTATCCCGTCCACCCCTTTTGGCATTATTAATGGAATATCCTTCAGTATTTTACTAAAAATGGAACGAAATGAGATTGGATTGTTCCTCAGTTGAAAAGAGATGTCTTGAGCAATCAGAGAAGCACTTTGATAAACAGATTTGATCTTTACCGACTCAATTAAGGTATTAGTGTTTGTTCTGTTAGACAAAAAAGATCGCATTTTTTGCACTTCGTTCAAATAAGAGTTGTACCCGTACGGAATTATCCTCTTTCTCAGTATGATCTCTATCGTCATCTCTATTCCCTTTATCAATTTTCCTATCCTACCTAGGTCTATGAATTTCTCTATCAATTCCATTACCTTATCCTTACCCATGAGGTTCCTACATTTGATCCTAAATTGAGTTAGGAGTTGTTTCCGGGCATACTCAAAAAAGGGTTATTATACACCCCAACCCCATCCCTTGGAGAAAAGAAGGTAGCACCAAAGAAAGGAAAGAGCGATATGGTGGTTTTTGTTGTTCCCGTGAAGCGAAGATCATTCGCTTGGCGAATGAAGTGGATCAACCTCTTTTTGGCTCGGGCCAAACACTTTTTCTCGTTGGTAGAGATTTCTAAAAAAAGCGATGCGAGAGCATATTCTCTTATCTAAGCTTCCTCCCTTCGCTCCCCCCATCGTAGATGGGTCAGCCACACCCGGTGCCACGAAATGATTGAGAACTAGGATGGGGTCGAAATGCATTTTATTCTTAGTATTAAAAAAGTATTGCATGACCGAATAATTCAAGGAGGGGCGCACAGCGGGGAGGGTCCTTTTTAGTAGATGACTCGTCGGGCCGTCAGAGCGGGACTTCTTTGGTAAAAATAACTTGATTCTATTCCTTTTTCGTAAGGAGGCGGCATTTCCCATAAGGAAAGGTATGTCATTTACAACCCCGGCGTATTGAGGACACTTGAAGGCCCCGCTCACCCGAAGTGATTTATCAAAATTCTTCTTTCTCGATGGTGATCGGTCATGGTATCCATAACGTTGCATATTTTCGGCCAAATCCGGATTTTGTTTTGCTTCTCTCGGTCGATTGACTCGACTCTTTTCCCTGCCCCCGGCCTCTCACTTCGTTTCGTTCTTCCTCTGTACCCTCGCTTGAATGAAGACACCCGATCGGCCCGACTTTCCTAAATGTCGGCCACCAGCCCTTTTCCTATAGTACGGGTCTTGATTTCTTGTCTTGTTTTCGTTTTAGTCGTGGTGATCGCCCGGGAAGAAAGAAATGAATGAATGTCCTTTTCAGAAAATGTAGAATAATACACTTACCGAGACGAAAGCCAAGGGCGAGTTTCGTAGGTGGACGTATCGAACTAAAATAAGATCTAAGATTGACATCTTGATACAATGATTTACCATAATAATAAATAGAGTCAATGGTGATAGAGCCGTGGGAAGAGCCGCTTCTTTTTTGCGGCGGGGGCTTCCATTCACCAGCGCAGACTACATACACGTGCTCTCTGAACCGTGCTAGATAGTCACCCATCACACGACTCTCAAACCCAACCTGTGGTGGATCCCGGGGGACAAAGCAAAGTCAAAGCGCTTGATCCTTTGCCCCATACTTTGAGATCTTCCTCCCCGCCGATCAAGCAGCAACGCAGCTCGTGATAGGCTTAGCTTAAGCCGCTAACGTTCGGTTCGGATAAGTAAAGTCCCTTCGGTCGGTTCACTCAGGTGGTCTTCCCTTATTTTCCCTAACGTTCAGAGTTGTTCTGGTTTGAGAAAGGAGCACCGCCAAGTCCACTAGGGGCGCCCTGAATGAGTAAGAAATGGACAGCTGAGGTCAGGCTTGCATGAAAAAAGAAGATAATAAGTTAGATGTACACACCTGAGGTTGGTAAGAACTGAGGGACAATGCCCCCCCCCCCTCACTGGGCCCATCAGCGAAAGCAACTGCTACTTAATCGTAGGTTTGCTTTCGTGCAAGGCCCCCGCTGCTGGAACAGGCGGTTGTCATTTTCAAGTAAACGCCCCGCCCCCTTTCTTTGCCCGTCGGCCGCCTAGCTCGTTATTCTTTGAGATCTGGATAGAGTCTCGCTTCGGGGCGGGGGAAGCATGGATTCGATAGATCTATCAAATCCATGCTGCAAGCAGCAAGCGTAGGATAAAAAGGCAATAGTCTAACATTGGGGTAGGGCGCGCCAAAACAACCGGGGGCCCCGGAGGGGTCAGTACAAAAGTACTATATTCTTTCCACTTACTTTCATTGGCTAGCTGCCTTTTGTAGCACGCGTACTCTGATCCTCTTCTACGAATCTACAACTCTCTTTACTGAGCGAGACTTCATCTATATCCCTAAAAGTGGATTTGGATTCCCATTTATTCTTTGAATGACAGCTTCAACTAGGCTCCACCTTAGAGAGGGTTTTCGGTTTGAATCAAGATAGGGTCAGGGGCGCGTCGGAACGGTAGCTGCTTAGTCTCATCCGAGAGTCCAATCTCTTTTGTGCTTGCTTTTGTGTCTTTGAATAAAAAGATAGAAGGGGGTCGATTTAGGCTCCTTCCCTTCCACTGCATAGCTGCATTATCAGGTACTACGAGCCCTCTGCCCCACGCATCTAACCAGCTCGCGTGGTTCACCGGTTCCACCGAAAACTCTCATTTGTTGAAGCGGAGCATAGTGTGGCGTCGAGCGAGAAAGGTCTCTTTTTTGGTTTATTCACTGATCTGAAATGAAACTTAGCACTTGTTTTTTTATTGATTCCTGGGGCTAGGCGTTCGCAGAATCAGTCTATCCGAACCGCAGACGCACTTTTCAGATCAGTGAAGGCCTCTCCAGCAGAGCTGGGCGCCGGGGCCCTGGATGCACTAGCGATCGGCACATTAGGGGAGTACTTGCCCGGGTTTCTTGGCCTGGTATCCTTATCCTCGCGTTCATTATATCTACATTCAATTGTGCCCCGGAGACACGGTCGAAGCACGCCTGCCCCGTGTGCGTCTTTCACAACATGCTCTAGTCCCGGGTTTCTTCCTGTGGTCTTCTAGCGTTAGAAGAAGTCGTGTCCGTCCCGGACATCTGCAACGTCCTCTCACGCCTTTTGGGGGGGGGCAAACAAAGATCAGGAAAAGACGGACCGAACCCATTCGGTGACTTTCGCGGTTGCCCTCACTGAACCGACTTGGATCTGAACTACGATTCAGATCAAGTCTTACAGAAATTGGATTTCCTTTTCGTGCCATATGTCGCTTAGACTTTACTTTTTCCCCTTTCCGCCCTTTCCTCTATTTGTTCGATAGGGTCTTCATTTTATTCGAATTCTAAACCCATTGTCGTCCACAGTTTCCTTGTCGACGTGAAGGGGCCAGCAGCCCCCAAACCAAAGTCTGAGATCAGAACTCATACCGCGGTTGTGGCTTGAAGGCCGCATGCAAGTTCTGAAATATTTAGAGAGTATGTGTTAGTACGAGATCGCGCTATCAACTTATTTCATCTTTCTCGATGATTAGGAGAAAATTGTATCCCTTAGGAACCGTACATGCACCTTTGTTTGGATGCCGATCTAATATTGTTACAATATGAAATACTTGAAGGCCACACGCAATTGACTCACCTACATTTTATGCTCCCACCCTTTTGTAGAAAAAGCCTCTGCCTCTGGGGAAGTGCTCACATCAACTCCAATTTGGATGGAGTTTCTCGATGGGTTAGAGCGTTTGCGAACCAAAAAGGGGAAAAACCCATCCTCCAAAGTAGTGAAGTGAGCCAGTACAATAAGACAATAGGTCTCATGGGCCAAGCCTGCTATCAGGCAGTGAGTGGGAATCAATCCTGAAAGAGAGAAGGTCTAGTGCTCTCAGAAAATATTTGATTCACCGAAAAATTGGCTTTATCAGACCAATCCATGTTCAGAAGCCTTCCTTCAAAAGTCAGTGGTCTAGGCCGCTTTCCTTGACTTTGAGTTGGATCTCATTCTTCTTCCCGGCACAAAAAGAGGGTAGACTTCATCCGAGACACATGGGTTCTTTTGCTTCCTTCAAAGAAGTCGTCTTTGAGCCTCTAAAAAGAAGGGCATAGTATCCCAGCCACCTAGACCATCTAAAAGGAAGGAATTGGTCTTTAGCTTTGAGTGATCCGATCATTGGTGAATGGGTTCAGTAAGGTAGAAGTAAAGGGCCCCTCCCGACCTGGGAAATTCACAGCAGGAAAGACTGGCGCCGATCAGCGAAAGCGAACCCTTCAGTACATCGCGTTCAGCCCTCCCTCAAAATCCCATTTGTTTTATTGAGGAATCACTCTTGATCCTCTAAAGGCTCTTCTCCGTCTATAACTCAAAGTCCATCTGTCTCTCGTGGAAGCGCTTTAGAGTGCCTAGAAGATCCAGCAAACGGGGGTGCCAATGTTGTCCCAAGACCAGATCACGGTAGGTAGCTGCTTTAAAGAGGTTGGGAGACAGACTGGTGAACAATCTTCTTCTTGTTTTCTCCGACCTAGAGCACTCTTTTTTTCAATCGTACGAAGAAACTCCATGAAAAACCCAGCTATCACTCCTATGAGACGGCTAACTCCCAACTCCCGATACATTCTTTAGAGTCGACCAAAGGACTCGTTGGTTTGGACATAATTTCTTTGTTCCTGTGTTTCTGTTTTGCTCTCCCCCTTTTTTCACTTAGTTTAGTTGGAATGGAAAGAGAACTTCCTTCAGTTTTTCTTTGTTTTTGTTCCCTGGTTCGGTCTCTCCGAGTGGAATAAGTGGGTCCTTCTTCTTTTTCCTGACTGATGAAGGTCAAAACTGAAGATCGAATCAAGCGGAGTCTGGATTCCTATGTTCGTACCAACTCAAATGATTGATGAATTGGATCTTGAGTATGCTCACTTTGCTACTCAGCAAGGGTGAAAGAATGACAAAGAGACTGACATCACAGAGGATGGGAAGGACCCAATCGCCTGCCTCTTTCTTGGTCCACCCCCCTGGTGGGTACTTTATAGCTCACAACACGAGATAGGCAGATATGTGAAATAGAAAAATTGCTTTCATTGACAACAAGACTCTCTTCCTGATTGGGATTGGTCTGTGCAGGATCTCCTTCCCCATGAGACTCTTGCTTCCCTTTGAAAGAGGCAGACCCCTACTTCAATTGTCATCTGACGACTCTTCCCCAGCTGTGGACTCAGACCTCTCACAACCAAAAAAAAGAAAATCAAAATCAAACGAATCCGAATATAACCAATCTATCGCCTTTGATGACTCGTTGACAGCCTCCTCAACCCAAGCTTCCATCTCCTGCTCCAGACATTGGCGCTTGCCCGTGCTAGTCCATGAAAGGTGGATGAAGGTGAGTTTGACTACGAACTCGAGGATGCTGGGAACGATCTCTTTTCGGGGAATCACTCCCGTCGAGAGGCCCTCTTCCTCCCTTTTTATAATCTGGTAGAGAGGCAAAAGAGAAGTCCAGAGAGACCTCGACTCTTTCAGGGAAAGGAGGGAGATCGAATGCGAGATGGAGTCCCTGCCGAATGGAATGGACATCCTTGGGGACAGCTGTGTAAGACTTAATTTACCATAAAATTGGACGGAAAAACTACTAAAAAGATCACAAGAAACCCAGCTCAAAGTGAATGGAGAGAGAACCCCTGCGCCTTGGAAGCATGTGAAGCTGTTCGGACACTCATAGACAAGTGAACTCCAATCCAGGATCCCTCGAAAAGTGAAGTGAACTAGCCAGATAGAACAGTTAGGTTAGGAAAAGAGTCTTTCATGTCAAGGTGAACATAGACAGACAAGGTTAGTTTGTTTTCCTTAATTCTCAGAGAAAAGACTCGTTGCTGGAACCGAGAGCACTGGCGATTGCTTTCTTTCTGACCTTCAGCCGAGAAATTCCATACCTTCCACTGACTTCTTTTGTGTGTGGCTAGAACGTGATGCTTTCCAATGCCGAGTACTTTTCTTAACAATGTATGAAGCCCGTAAAACCGAAATTGATCCAAATCCACGACCATGATGATCAAGGAAAAAGGGTATGTATTATTATGGTGTGAGCCTTCTTTCTTTTTGGCCTTAGATTATCATAAGCGAGGAATGGTGCGTGCTAGCCTTCAGACTATACTTTATTGTAGGGAAAGGGAAAAAATGGAGAATATCTTTAAGAACCCTAGAAAGAATTTCACTTGGGATTATCATAATTCTCTTTTTTAATTGATACTGATTAGCCGTAAATCAATTTGATTTTGTTATGCCATTAAGGAAACACTATTTGGGATACAATACCCATTTTAGAACCGTTCACTACTAAGAAATAGAATTTATCAAAATAACAAATAATAACAAATAATATAGTTAATGGTTCCAATTTTTCCTAAATTTGGCAGTCTGTGACTGGAAATCCTTTCTCTTTTCAATAGAAAGAGAAGGTATTTAAGCAATGTGTGTTTTGAGATACAATCAATCAAAGAGAATAAAACTGGGTCCAATAAAAAACGGGAATGAATTTATTAAAAGGGATTGGAAAGGGATAAGTACAAAGGGATTCAACGATCTAAAAAAATCAAAAAGGGTTTAATAATCCCCTCCTACGAATAAAAATTAGTAAAATAATGTGGATGAATAAGATTTTGCTCGATTTTGGATTAGATTTGGCGGCATGGCCAAGCGGTAAGGCAGGGGACTGCAAATCCTTTATCCCCAGTTCAAATCTGGGTGTCGCCTGACCAAAAAAATACTTAAGATTTCTTATTGTATTGATTGAACTTGACAAATTCTTGCCCTGCATAAGCAAAGGAAATGAACTAGGCCTGTCGATACTGGATTTTACCATAGTTCTAGTTCTAAAAAAGACTGTCAATTTCTTCTTAAAAATAGGGCTCTGGCAAGGTTCTGGGTAGTGGCCCAAACCGATACCAATAGGGATGAGGGATATATACTTATGAATTTCATAATTGATTCTATTCCGCAATTCATTACTACGAAAGTAAGAGGTCGGAAATCTTTTTATCCAAAGGTCCCTAAAGGACATTCCTTTTTTGCTCCTAGGATTGAAGAAGAGATTATACGAAAGACTATCAAGACTTCCTAATTATCTGACACTACCTACACTAAAGTAAGGTCTACTGACTCTATCTGGAATTAGATTGGATAGGCTGATGGGAAATTTAGGAGTTGTGGAAAGAAGAGACTTTCTTTCCATACTTACGAGAGACTCCGAGTACTCAAACATTCAATCGGGATGGTCGGTTAGCTCTTATCTTTTAGAATAACTTAGTAAAAAAAGTAAAAGTAATAAAGAAAATGAATCTCCTAACTCGGTAGCCCATGAGGTTCCAATGGTTAGTTTTGGATTTTTTTCAGGCAAGAAAGCAAAGAAGAAGGGAGGATTCTCTATTACCAACTTCCCCCATTGTCCTGTCCTCATTGGTCATTCATCTTTCCCGATCTAGTGCCATCGTTCTTCAAGGTGCCGGAGGGTTTGAAGCATACCTACTACCCATCCCCTGAGCTTAGTTCAGAGTTGCCTCAGCGCGCTCGAGTAATAACTGGGAAAATCAAGGCTGGACAGGTCTTCGAGCCAACTTCAGGAAGAAATGCAAGTGAAAGAGAATGCTCTCGAGGGCGCAGGAGTCTTTTTCTGTCTTTCTTATTTGAAATCCAAATCAAAATGCCTCAACTTGATAAATTAACTTATTTCTCACAATTCTTCTGGTTATGTGTTCTCCTCTTTGTTGGAAGATGAGTACACATCGGGTAATCCGCCCACGAGAGCCCAATCACAAGAGGCTCATACAGAAAGCAATCAGCCCATAGCCCAATATCGAGACCACAGCCTATTATTCAAACCACAAAGGATCCATATTTCATCGTCCAATCTTCTCGATCGAACATATTGACATCAATACTCCTTTCCATGGCCATTCACGGCCCGCGAAGATCAACCACTCGTGCCCGAGATCACTATCCAATCAAAAACCAGACTTCCGAGATCCATCTCACTCAGACCATTTTGAATGTAGCGGATAACAACGGAGTGGCGCTATCGAATTGATATGTATTCGAATCTTAGGAGCTGGTAATCACTGATATGCTCATATTGGTGACGTTATTGTTGCTGTAATCAAAGAAGCAGTGCCCAAAATGCCTCTAGAAAGATCAGACAGAAGTAAGACGAGCTGTAATTGTACGTACATGTAAAGAACTCAAACGTGACAACGGTATGATAATATGATACGATGACGGTTGTCATTGATCAAGAAGGAAATCCAAAAGGAACTCAAGCTTTTGGTGCGATCGCTCGGGAATTGAGACTTATGAATTTCACTAAAAGAGTCTCATGAGCTCCCGAGGTATTAAAATACTAGTAGTAGAGAGTATGATATAGTAGGGTATCAGAATATAGATCACTTAGTAGATTGTGTCTGACGCATATACATGAAAAAAAAGAATAATTAGATAATAATAAGAATAAGAATTCGAATCTTAATAAAAGGAAGGGTTCGAATAGCATCTACTAATATTACCGAAAACTTTGTGAAAATACTTCTACGAGAAGGTTTTATTGAAAACGTTCGAAAACCATAGGGAAAGTAACAAATCTTTCTTGGCACGTGCCCCTGCTCCTGGTCTTCGAACTAGTCATTAATGGTCGGCAACATAGGTACCCTTTTTCGGTATGCGTTGCGAACACTTTCATTTTTAGCGTCTCATCTTCTCTGGAGAAGCTCAAATCGAACGGATAGAGCAGATGGTCCAACTACAGAACTTCTTCTTTTTCATTACTTCCATGGTCGTGCCCCGTGGCACGGCAACACCCGTACTATTGAAATGGTTCGTCAGTAGAGATGTTCCCACTGGTGCCTCTTCTTCCAATGGTACTATAATTCATATTCCTATCCCTTTATTCCCTTTTTTGGTCTATCTACATTTAAGGAAATTCATACGCTCCATGGACAGAGCAAAAAGTGGAGTGTTGGTCAAAGCAAGCCGCCCTATTCTATTACCAGACAAAATGGAGAGAAGCTCATCCGCTAGAAATGCTTTATTTCGTTTCGTTCCCGTTCTTTATTTCCTTATTATCGAATCCATGGGGGACTTGTCATATTTAGAATCTTTCTGCGGTCTGCTCTGTTTACAATTCTTTTGTACTCTCTTCTCTTTACCACGCGATGGGTCAGTGAAGCGTGAGCGGGCGCTCCGAAGTAAAGGCCAAACACTTCGGCCTAAGGGGAATGAGCAACAAAATGACAAGATGAGGTACCCCGGGCACCCCCATATAGAAAGAAGGGTCGAAGGTTTTGGTCCTGTAGCTTCCCCCCCCCCTCGTCGAGTGGTGCTTGTTTGGGGGTGTGCCACCAGAAAGCGGGCTTGAAGCTCTCGCCTTACCAATGAGCCGACTGCTGATGGCTGTTGGTCACGACTACTACAAAAAAGTGAAGATGAATCTTTCTATTTCACATGGAGGAGTGTGCATCTTTATGTTGGATGTTCTTCTGTCGTGCGACTCGATGGCTTATGTGCGACCTGTGGCCCACGCCTCCTATTCTATTTGTTCAGGGAGGGCAGCGTGAACTCTGATTCGATCCGGGTATTCAATCCCGCCGCTGGGATGCTCAGTTGACTCCTTAACCTTGATAGGAAGATGGCTTATTCCAAAATTCGTGCATAAGGGTAAGGAACTTTGGATGAATTAATGCGAATGGGTGTAAGCCTCGCTGCTCAGAAACACCCAGTGCTGACCACATTGAGAGACACGAAAGCGCAGGTAATGCCAGTTGGCGAAGTGGCGTTAAGCATCCCTAGCGGTACGCAAAGAGAGGTCGTGATGATATCATCTACGTCCGTACCGCTCCTCGTGGAGTAGATCCCGCATCCAACCAACCCTTTTTGACAAGGGAATGGGAGAATTCCCACTACCGCTGGCAGGCCAGCCGGGCCGTGAGCGCGGTGGGAACAGGCTTCCCCAAAAGCGAGCCCCGGCCCGGGTCAGCATAGAATGGGGGGATGGCCCTATTGTTGTGTTGGCCGGGTTGCGGGCGGATAAAAGCGGACGTGGGGACTCGGTTCGGGGCACATCGTAACTAAGAGAGCCATTCCATTTAGGGCGAGACAGAATGGGCGGGCACAAGTGGTCTGGTGTCCGAGCTGATTGGTCAGACGACGACTACTGCACATATTAGATTCTATTAGCCGCCTATCCCAGAATGGACTAGGATGGAATAGAAAGAACGCGAAGCAGCAAGCAAGGGATGAGCACTTTGTTGCTAAAGCGCATACGTTTTCTTGCTGGGTCGGTTTGTTTTCGGGGGGTGGGGCAATAAGCTTGCTTCTTCACAAGCTTATCCCCACCCCCTTTCCTGTTCGTCCCGACCGGCAGCAGTTGGGTCTCCCCATCTCTCCTCAACTTCCCCGGTCTTCGGCCTGAGCTGTATGAGGCAGAAACTCGTCCCACGTACGGTTCGGAGGCCGAGCCCCACCCCTGCAATAATGGTGCGGCTTAGGTCAACTAATACAAATAAGATACAGCTCACTCAACGATTGTCCTTGGGTCTCGAACTCCATATGGGGAAGGAACGTTGTTGTTTGCGAGGTCTCGATCATTTACATGGACCCACTTCTCATTCCATTTGTGGGAATTTGATGATTTATAAACCGTACCCAACAAGCGAAAGGTTCATATTTGAACATGATGAATCAGTTCGTGCCGACCTATTGCCCATAAACTTTCCTGCCTCATATGAGAATGGAAAACTGGAAGATTTTCTGCATCGGTGGATGAAGAATCACGAACATAAGAATTTCTGGTTTAGCATGTTCCCAGAAAGAAGATACTTTTTTTCCATTCGAGAAACGAGGAGCATGACTGAAGTGGCTATACATACAAATCCATTTATGGATCTATATGCTCCGATTGGAATTGGAAGTTCCAGAACTAGCGGCTGGCATACCACCATAATGAAATTGCCTTTTATTTTTAGTATTGGGATAGGATTTCTGTTGGCTTCATCGGGAGGCTCGCGTAGTTTGTTACGTCAACTCCAAAAGGATAAGTTGCATTGGAATCGAGAAAGTTTCGTTCATAATTGCATAAAAGGAGTAAAAATAGTGGCTGTGGCGCGTCGAGAGTCAACCTTTGATATCGAATAACCTTTCGAGCCTTCCCTAACGGATCTCAATCCTCCTTTGAAACCAATAGAATTTCACTGACCATCCCTGTCAAACATAACCCAAGGTAGGATCGAGAGGAGAAGAATAGGACTCTTGCTAGTATCATAACCTCTCGATGGGAGAATGAAACCATTAGATTAGTGGAAAGAAGAAAGAATGGGAAGAAACCAGCCAACTTACCAAGAGGAAGAAATGATGACCACTTTTTGTATTATCTCGAAAGTTTTCATTGGATCTAGAAGTAATCACAACGTCACTTTTCGCCGGAGATTTCATGGTAGTTTTAGAAACTTCAATTGATTAATGAGGTCAGGAGACTCTATAATTCGAATGATATGTGGAGAGAGCAGGGCGTCTTACCCGCATCAATCGATACCATGGTGTCACATATACACGAAGGTTATTCTTCATTTCATCCCAAATTGGTATACAAAACCTATAAATATGGTAGGGGTGGTATGACTTTGCAGGAACATTTCACTCTGGAAAGGCAAGATGAGCTTGGGTATTGTTGTGCCAGGCGCCCACTCATCAATGCTGGTGATTGGCCTTGTATGGCTGCCCCATCCCTTTCAGCAGATGTACTACTTTTGAAAGCATTAGCGAATATCTTAATGCGGGAGTTTATATGGAGAAGAAACAATCTTCCGCCTAGATTAACTCATTAGAATGAAATGGTGAGTTTCCACGAGGAGTTCTGGGATGGTCAAAGGGGTGTAGATAAAATAGTCTGTGTGGATTTGAGTCATAGTATCCACTATGTTTCTACTCCACGTCTATGGAATACATTAAAATTTCTACACAATCTGGGGGTGATTTCGCATATCTTAAAGGAATTTCTATCTCTCCCGATATATAATGCCGACACTAACCTCCAAATTCCTCATTCGAATTGTATACCATTGATAGGTGAATTGAGTGACGTGCTCCTACATCTCTTTTTGCAACATCAATTCGATAGGGAGGTCCTGAGCCGGTATGAAGGTGTTCTTTATACAAGATGGGACACCAATGTCCTTCTAGCTTCAACACGCTATGATTCATATCATCTTGACCGTTCTCAAATTCTGGACATCTTAAGGCACATAAATCTAAGTGGATTTATTTCCATAATCGAACATGGTGGCGGGGGCATGCACGTGAACCCTGAGAAATCTCAGATATTCCTCAGTGCAGATGGTGATGTTAGTATCCCTCAACTAAGCGAAGGTGAGACTGACTATGATAGAGAATGATTCCGGGGAATTGGATAGAGTAACCTATTCATAATAATGATGAGTATCCCCGGGGGCATGTCCTACTTTGTGAAGTAAGGTTCAAAGAAAGGGAGAGAAGAGATAGATGGATCTAAACCTAGAATCAAAGGGATCTGCGAAAGGGATTTTGAAGAATCTTACGTCCTTGAGAAAAGTAAAAAGATAGGAAAGGGAAGTAATGTCAAACCTGAAAAAGAATATGGCACGAGAGATTGAATATAGGGAGGAATGAATCGGGCATCAAGTAAACTAAGGCATCAAGGAAAGTAAGACTTGAGGATGGAAGGGAGGAAGGAACCAATAAGCCACCATCAGTGTACCAGTCATTGGGACAGGTGCCGTGTGTTCGGTCTACCTGCCTTTAGTACGACCCGGATGAAAAGATGCTGACTTTTCTTAAAGGTTAGGCCAGATGATTCTAAGCTTGAGGACCCATTCTATCCGGGCCTAAATGCTGGAGTTTCAGAATTCACTCTACTTCTTACTGGCTTTCGCCGAATATATCCTATGTGCTTAACACATTGACGTCGGCGGCTAAGCTTTCTTTCTAATGGTAAGCCGGGGATCTAATAGTCCACTTCACCCTATCAAACTTGACCTCGATATAGGTTGCTTTTTGATGACTAGTTAATAGAATAGACGGTATCTATTATTTTCTACCTCCTCTACCTAGATCTCCTTTTCCTAAGGAGGGAGAGAAGACGGTTCTCCGGGATGGAAGACATCTCTCACTCGTACATATATGGATGGGTTTTCTACCTCAAGAAGGGATGAAACTGAGCAGCAGAGATTGCTAAAATAGCAAAGGGGATCCAGATTATTTCAGAACTCCAACTGAATGATGCTATACTCGAATCTGATTCTGCTGCAACTTGACAAGGACCTGTGAAAATGCTGATATCTCGAATCCCTATCTTATTAAAATGGGGTAGCTTTACTGAAGTACTGCAAGAAAAGTATGGAAAAAAGCATAGTCGGTACTTCTTAATGCGGTACGTAAGCTGGTTATCCTGACTAACAATCATGCCTTGCTTGGATTTAGGGATTAGGAATTCTTATTGGCAAAGAGATTGGATTGGCATTCAAGTAGGAGTAGATCCTATTGGTCCAAAGTAGGCATTCTTGTATCAATTAAAGTAGCTATCTTCATGAAATAAGCGATAAGATTCTAGTTCAAAGATAGGAGCATTAAGCTCTAAATCCAGTCAGTCTAGCTGGAAGTTTCACTAACTACTTAGGGAACTAGGGACCAGACCAGAGTTATGATTGGTGTATTCCATTCCTACCGTAATTGAGACTTGCCCTCGCTCGCGGGTGATTCCTTATAGCTTGATCCATGTGATGGATGTTCTCTGCAATGAACCACAACATGTCCATGGACTTCACAGAGAATTGAGTGAATGCGCTAAAACCAAGAAATGACATAGCAAGAACTGAGCAGCTCGAAAAGGTCGGACTTCGTATACAGAAAGTAGAACTAAAAGCAGATGAGTAGAGATTGAATCGAGCATAGAAATAAGAGAGTTTTGCTTAGCACTCTTCGGTTCGTCTTTCTTTACAACTCAATCTATGCATAATTCTATTTCTTACAGTGCTGAATCCGCTTTTGAAATACAGATCAGGGGGCGGTATTCTTATTCCTTGGCTCGCCACCTATGAAACAAAACTAGATATTTCTTATTATTTTCTTAGGAGATGAGCTCCGCATGCGGTTCGATTAAGATGCGACAAAACCTTATCCATTAGTCTTGGCGATGCCAGGGATGGAGGGAGTCATCAGTTGCACAAGCTTATTGCTAAAGCCAAGACAAGACAGAATAGCTTCTAAGTAATGCCATTGTAGCCGCTTTCATCATGCCCAACTCAAAAACCATTTATCCCATACTTCTTCTTTTCTTGTTCCTTTGTATGAATAGCAGGAATCTCGGTTCGGATGGTTGACCAACATTATGATTGTGTATGAACTAGGGCTTTGGCTCAACACCTGTTGTCTTTCTTGCCCATCCTTTTGTGGTATCGAAGCTATTCATTGAGATCCATAGGTTCATGTTACAACCCACCAATATTCGATTCCAGAGCGGAAGGCGAAAAAGATAGGACGGGGACCCTTCGGAAGAAGGTATATGCCCGTAGTATCTAGAAAATATTCATGGTTGCAAGAGCGAGGTCAGTCATCCTCACCATCACCATCAAATACCGGTACTCGCTTTTTCTACAAGCTTGATTTACGAACTCGACCTTTCGCGGGAAGGAAGTTCCGTATACCATCAACGGAGTCAAACCGCTAGAGGGTCACATATATCTAAATACTAGTTCCGATCATACCAGTACTTACTTCCGTGGAGATACGAGAAAGGGGGAGAAGATGCGATTATGTATCATAAATACTAAGGCCAGACAGACTAAAAGGGGCTTTTGGATACGAAGAAGGTTTTCAAGTCTTGCTTTGGGTGGTATGCTTCCTCACTGTTGCTATTCTGCCCTTTCCCGGTAGTCAACCACCAACGAACGCAAGGAGATCTGGACATGCATGTAATGTTTTTTTTGCCAATACTCTAAAGCAGCTTCCTTACATCAACATGGGATTGCAAAAGGGAGGGAATTGAAAAAGGCGGCTCCTCCTTAGTAGGAATAGTAGCTGAGGCTGCTTCAACTCATAACAAAGCTATTCCAGCACATAAGTCCGGGATGATCTGAGGTCGCTGGTCTCACATGGAAGAGATACGAGCCTCCGCTGGATAAACACCAGAACTGGTATCGACTTCTTTTGTTCGTAACGAACAAGCAACGGATTGGGGATTGCCAATAGAAAAAGATACAACCAACCAGCAGCTTTTGGAAACCAGGATCACCCCCATTGTAAAGAGAACACGGCACCCCCTTCCGTAGGGGCTCGCAAAGGTATTATACTGGATGTGTGCAGAGAGCTAATGAAACTCCATTCCTTTTTCTCTATACTCAAGGATCTGCTATAGCTTGCTTTTCCAAGAGTATTGTATTGACCTGATTCCCCAGGAAAGAGTTGATGGCATCTCAACGCAAGAAGGTAGAGAAGAATCCCTAGCGAAGATGTGCCGAGAGCGAGAAAGCCTGTCTTCCCCGAGATTATTTATTCCTCTTATTTCTTATATAAATAACTGAAATCAATCCTCACTTGTATTAACTTCATGAGTGAAGAGATAGACAAACCCTCAATACCGGCACTGCTCCTATCAAAATCAAATAATTGGATTTGTTTCCCCACTTCCTCCATGGGATTCGTACATCGGATGAGGATTCCTACAACGGTACAACGGATCAATCCATTCAAATAAATGAAACCATTAGGTACACCCCGGGATCTACTCTATTTTTAGATTTGCTAATGTCGAGATCCGATGCGAAAGCAAAGTGAAGGTTGTTATTCAATAGTTGTTGCCGGTAAAGGAACAGCGGAACGGGTATCTTTAGCAAAGCAATTTGGATTGGTTGAATGGTATTGAGTTCCGGTCTTCTATATTGTCTTTCAACCCTTGCTCTTGCCTTGGCTTCGCCTTCCACCTTCAGCTAAGCACCTAACCCATGGGACGGGACCTTCGGTCTAGCCTTTGTTCGGGTATGGGACCGACCTGGGATTCTTCCATCCGAGTGAGTACCGCCCTTCTGATTTGGTTTGAGTACGGGACCGACCTTCTCTTTTGTTTGTAATTGGGCTTGCCCGAAATAAAGGAACTTTGGTGTGAGAACCCACCCGAGTTGGTAACCCAATGTTTTCACCTACGATTTCTCCCTCGTCTTCTTTGCCTAGCCTTTAGCTTCTTTCTTGTCTGATCTTAGATTTCACTGTTAGGAAATAGGGCATTACCTGTCACTCTACCTTTCTAAGAAGGCCTTTCGCTTAGTTGTCCTTTCTACTAGAACTTCCCTTTAGCAGTTCTGGAACATCTATAGTATGCTTGAATGTCGGCAATTTTTCTATATTCTCTTCCTCCTCGTCCATTAGTTCAGTTCCTTTCCTTAGTGAAATCTGCCCCCTCCATCTTTCAAGAACAACAAGAGGGCATTCTCAAGCAGGCGTATTCTTCTTCACTTCCTAAGAAGGCATTTTCTTGCTAACAAGCCATTCTGGCAAACAAAAGAGCTACTTCTATCAAAGAGGAGCAAAGGCTAAGCGGAACTCCTCCCTTCGTGTCTTCTTCCTTTCCAAGCTTGTTGCGGGGAATCTGGGCTCTTTTTCAGCCCCTAAGAACTGCTACTTTGATGAATGAGGCCTGACGGTCTTAATTCCTAATGCTACTCCTACTGCTATTGTTATTGTTACTGCTTTTGGGAATTGGCATCTTTCTTCATAGGGGCCTAGCCAAGGAAAGCTTTCCCATTAAATGAATGTGCTTGCATACTCTTCGATTCCTGTGGGAAGTGTGGGACTAATTAAATTTCATTCTTGTCTGCTAAGAGAATTATTCTTCCTTACAGCTTGCATTCGATGCATCCACCGTACTAAGAGCTCCTTCTTGAAGAACCGATTCTGTAACAACCCCAAAGGAGAATCTATCTAAATAAACCTAAATAAAACTCCCATTATGATTTGAGATTGCCTTGCATTTGCGCCCCTTGCCTTTCTTACTGGATTTCCAGTTGATGGGGAAGGCTTGGCAAAGAAGCTTGTGTCGGAAGAGAAGTGGAAAACTAAGTTGTTCGGGCTTAACTTAAACCTGATTGCCCTAGTAGGAGTCAGAATAAGGTTGAGGCTTGAAGACAAGCAACTGACATCTCGGATCTTGCCATTGCCAGGAGCATGGATGCCCAGAATGCCCTCAGTCTATGTCTGTCTATATAGGCTTTAAGGAAAAAGGCAAGTAAGCCATAAGCCACAAATCAAGGCTTTTAAGGACCTTCGACAGCTTATAAATAAGCTAATAACAGATCTTTTGCGTCTTTCGAGATGCAAAGAGAAGTAAGAAGGTTTACTATTGGGATAACGAAGATATGACCATATTTCAGATTGATTTTCAACAGACGAGATCGGATAGTAGAATAGAGAGAAGGATTTGCTGCTTTCTTAAAATGATAGAGAGTCAGGAGAGGGTCTATGTTAATAGAGCTCTTTAGATAGGGAGAGGAAAGACGTAACTAGACTGCGGAAAGAATAGAATCTTTTACCGCTACATCCACTGGAGAAGAAAACTCAGCAAAGGAGATTCCTATCCTTTCTCTAGTTGAAGACTAATCTGGATATTCCCGAGGATGCTTGACTTCGAGTTCTTGGAGTGACAGCTTTCTTTGTAAACAAGGGTCCCTTACTCTATTACTTTTCCACTTCATTGATCTAAAAGAAGTGACAGAAGAAAGCTACGGGCATATACCCCTGCCCCGGGGGAACAGGTGCCACCTCAACAGCTATATTCTAAATCGTTAAGCCTCGCAACCCTTTCCTTTGTATCAGACCTTTCCCGCTTTCCTTCCTCACTCAAACTTCAAAAAGTCCTTCCATGAATCTAGGGAAGGAAAACCACCTCTGACTTCACCAAGTCTCCCTTTCTTTGGTCGAAGGCTTCAGGTCAAGATCCTTTTTCCTATCTATTGAAGATGCAAAGAGAGATGCTTCTTCCTCTTCAAGTTAGAAGTGCAAGAAAAAATGCGGTAAATAGGAGTTCCATCTACCACGCACTCGCCCCACACTCCATCTAACTTCAGCATCCATACTCAGCTAGGAGGAAGGTGCCGGGGACACTATGAACACACATGCACTTGGTTGACTTCACGTCCCATCTCACAACCGGGTAAGATCAAATAAACAAACAGCTTGCTTGCCCAATCCCTATTGAGATGATTTCTTGAGCTTGAACTTCCTTTTGTAGCTCCGCTCACAAGGACTTCTTTTCGTCCGCAATGAAGCTTATACCACCACTTGGTCAATAAGGCCTGATTCAAAAAAAGATCAATCACCCCATTCCCTACTTCAATGGAAAAGGGGGAATCGCCCTTTCACAGCTGCCCCTCCACAAAATTTATACCTATCCTTTCGCCTAAGATGATCATGAACGAAGACAGAGAATTGCGTAGATAGGATGAGGAAACGAACCAACCCGAAAAAACGAACAAAAGGGAATGAGAGAAATGATCGGAACGATTGAGGAAAGAAAGAGAATGGCGGCCCCTTTCATTTCGCCCAGGGGGCATCATCGTCGGGGACAGGATTCGAGGGTTCTTCCATATCTTGATATAGAGATAGATGATGATAGAGATCTAGATCTTTCTATAGATGGATCCTTTGAGAAATTTCTATTGATCCGCTTTCAAGATCTATGAACAAGAGAGATCCAAAAAATCTCCATGTAAAAAAAAGAGATGAATAGATAGGGCTGAGCCGATAGCGGGACTGGGTACGATGATGGGGCGAGAGAGGGAAAAAAACCCTTCGGGATGGATCGGGAAAAGTGACCTCTGGCTCAGCCCACGACTTCCTTCCCTTCGCATAGCTCAGGTGACTCCCTTCTCCCTTTTTTCCCAGAATGAATTAGCCCGACACGACGAATCCTGCCCTCCTGTCTTTCTTTCTCATTGAATGAACCACTGCCTGGGACGCCCCTATGCCTATGAATTCAATGATTTAAGGGCCCCAGGAGGAAACTTCGGAAAGAAAGCCTACTGGTTGGTCTGGTTGTCCCCCGGCAGTGCCCGGGCGGGCCTCGGTTCAATCTTGCCGATTCTACCTAGACATGGCTCAAAATGAAGGGGTAAGACCAAGTGTTCTTAAAACAAAACTCAAAGTGCACACTTCGGAGCACGGTCTTCCGTTAGGTCCTTTACGGACGACGAAAGCCCCTTGGCTATACTCTACTCTTCGTCTCCGGCTGTTCTGTTCTTTTCTTTTGGCTCGGCGGAGTTGAGCTGGGTTCCATTACACTCTGTAGGCAATGCATAGACAGTCCACGCAGCAAACCGAGGCCCTGCTTGCGCCGTACGTACCGCCTACGAATAATAGGTAGCCCCACCCAAGGCAGAGTTTGTGAGCCGTGTAATAGGCGACCATTTCGCGTGGTTTGGGGGGCACTTGAATAAGCCGCCGGCACCCGGCTGCGTCTTTACCCCTATCCAATTTTTGGGCCAATTCCCCCTTCGTACTACCAAAAAATGAGATTCTTGCCGAATCTGAGTTTGCTGCCCCAACCATTACAAAACTAATACCTATTCTATTTAGTACTTCAGGTGCTTCTCTAGCGTATAATGTAAATCTCGTAGCGGATCAATTCCAACGAGCCTTTCAAACTAGTACTTTTTGTAATCGACTCTATAGCTTCTTCAATAAATGCTGGTTCTTCGATCAAGTTTTGAATGACTTTCTAGTCAGATCGTTCCTGCATTTCGGATATTCAGTCTCATTCGAAGCTTTAGACAAGGGTGCTATTGAGATATTGGGCCCTTATGGTATCTTGTACACATTCCGACGATTGGCCGAGCGAATAAGTCAACTTCAAAGTGGATCTGTTGTGCGAAGAGTGCGTTATGAACCGTGGTTGCCTACCTGCTTTGGTTGGTGGGGGCGGCTCCTCCGTTGTGGGTAAATGGGAAACCCGACTCTACGAACCCAAGGAAAGGCTGCACAGCTTCCGTAGGGGCGCTAAGACCGGAGCTTTTTGTAGTGCTAGCAGAAATGCAAGTGAATGAATCCAATCCCATCCCCTTTAAAATCAGCGAGGTAATACCTTATTGAAGTAGGGCACGCTACGACAACACAGGACTGACGGGGTGGGGGCTTGCTGTCTACTTGGCGAGCCTTCACTGCCCCCTTCTGTAACTTCCCTTCTTTCGTCCGTCCACGAGGCAGTCAAAAGAAAGAGAGAAAGGGGCGGCTATAACGCAGGAGTCGTGGCGGTTGTATGCCACAAGGTCCCTATAGACAAGGGGACAAGTGAATCATCGCTTTTGGGAGCAGGCAGCCCTCTACCATCCATCCCATTGCATTCCTTTCGTAGAGTACTATACCGTCTCAGACCAGATACATCTATGGAAAGAAAGGATTTCATAGAAAATCTGCATTTTTCTAAAAAAGAATATCCCCATGCATTCTGTTATTCCCGTAACTATGGATTGATTGTCCCTACCTAACTAAATGGTAGTGGTCTAGGGAGCGCAATTGCTAGAGCACGGGAGAATGAAGAGTAATGATTTAAGCAAGAGCAGCCGGACGGACTATTATAGTCAGTCTAGTGACTACTATAGTCTTTTCTTTCTTTGTAGTTAAGTAATAATGTTTGGTATAGCAGCCTTTCCGAGCGAGTCTCTGGGATCTCCTGTAAACCCCCATGATGTGGTAAAGGGAGGATATTAGGGGAAGCAGTGAGTGGAGATTCCCCTGCGGAGAGCCGTATGAGGGGAGACCCTCACGTCCGGTTCGGAGGGCGGGGATATCCCGACCCTACTATCATTATGCCTTTGCAATGTTACTTGGTTCAACTCCATTTGTGACCTTTTCTCGTATGTGGGACTCTATCTTCTTGGGTAGATTCTAGATCATCTTTCATTTTGTTACTGAGTAGTTTTCTTATTAATAAGCCAAGTCAAGAGTAATAAGAGAACTGTAGGAGCTTGCCAGGACGGCTTGGTAAGCAAGCTACCTGTTATGTAGGCGCCAACTCCCAGTTCTTTCTCTTCTTTCTTTTTGATTTTTTATTCTCGTTTTTTTACTAAACGTATAATCTCCTTTCCGGGGAAGGGGTAACATAGACGGAGGCACATGTAGACAGATACAGACTTTTTCAATCTTTTGCCTAAGCGAAGTAGTTGATCCCTCCGAGGTAAGGGTGAATCGAGACCGAAAGCTACTAATAAAATAGCATAATCTGAACACATAGTTTAAGTAGAAACTGTTAAAGCTCCCTGGTCTCGAAACGGCCAGCTTTGGTTCAGCTCTCGGGGCCACCTTACACACTAATAAAATCGTCAGCTTCCTTCCCCACTCATCGCCCTCACTTTAAGACAAAAAATCCAATTCGATTCAAAGATCGGAATCATACCTCCAGCGGGCAAGGTCGGCTCAAGAAATGGAAGTTGTGAGATGGAAAGAAAACCACGAAAAAAGAACCGAATTAGGGATCAATCCATACGCGGCTTGCCTTCTCCCCTTCCCCATAGTAAGCCAGCCAATAGAATAGTACCCTAACTTAAGAAGTTCTCTTAGCAAGCGCATGTCCATTAATGTGACCATCGCATGCTCCTGCATGAGTTTCATGAACGGTTTGTTTTCGAATCCTATCTCTCTGGGGAAAGGTATCTTTTTTCAATTCGAACAACGGTATCCCTACCTGGCAAACTATCCTCGTTTTCGAAGTCCCTAGTTTTGTCCTCTGCTGTAGTATTCCGGTTAGTAGACGGCTTCCTTCATCGGAAATCTAGCCAGTGCTTTCCATTAGGTGTGCAACGAAGGATAGCCTTGCTTTTCTTCTGATTCTGATTCAGTCCAAAGATAGAGACAAAAGAAAGGTAATTATTGAATCGGACTTGGCTTCTTTTTCGGCATGGGCAAAGGTTTGGCAATTCCACCATTAGCAAAGGTTTAATCGGTTGACGGTATCCTTGGCGAAAGGCACCTGGTGAGAGTAGCTGCTGCTGCTGTGCTACCTCCAACTATGAAGTTCAGCACATGAACAATACAGAGTACTTTGTTTCCAAAAACAATACAGAGAACAAGACCACAAGAAAACAATTTAAAAGAACTACTTTTAGGCAGCAGCATCTGGACAACAGGCTTAAAAGCTTCTAGAAAAATGATAGCACAGACAGCCGAAACAATTTTCCTAATATTTCTTTAACTTGACCTTTTTGCAGTACATCTAACAGCATATAGGGGAATGCCTTTTTTTATATTACATTTGTACCAAACCAAGCTATTCTTAATACTAATTCCTTTGCATAGATACTTTCCAAAGTGCTGAGAATAGCAACAGAGGGAAAACGCTGCAGAAGTTATCACAATTGAATTACTAACCTGGTACTTGTTCATAGATTTTCTAGCATCTTCCATAAGCTTTGATTCTTACTCAAGTAGTTTGGTTTGTAGTGTAGTTTTTTTTCTTGACTCTAGTAGTGTAGTTAGCATGCCTTTCGTTCCTTGCTTGCTTATGCACTTTTGAATTAAAGACGACCTTTCAATTCATTATTGACTGGATAAAGTAGTATTAGTTAATATACGCTGATTCAGACAAATCAAAAATAAGAGACAGTCTTTTTCGATACTGTATGCCGGGACAGACCTGTAGGTGAGCACAAGCACAGCCAGCCTTCCACCTCTTTATACTTATGTTTAGCAATGTACCTGGTCTTACTTCTCTTTCAGTTTACGCTTGTGTCCCAAACTTGCAAGTTCGAAGAAGAGTATTGTATTGACCTGAATCAAGTTGTTTTCCTACCCGCCGTTATGTCTTAGCTAGGAATGAGCTGTGAAAAAAATAGAAATGGGACGATTCCTTGTGTACCTCACTGTGACCCGGCCTGACATTGCTCATACAGTCCACATTGTCAGTCAGTTTGTCAGTGGTTACTTGAGGGAGATGCAAATACTTCATTCTTCCATAGTGCTGCCAATGGAAGATACATAAAATGTAATATTGCTTCTTTGGAACATGAAGGAAATGTTATACAAGATGAGAAAGAGTTGCAAGAACACATTTATAGTTATTATAAGAGACTATTTGGTTCAGAGGACAGGGGGGACATATCTCTTGGTGGAATCCCCTTGGTCAACAGAGCACATGCTATCAGAACTAGACAATGAAGAGTTGACTAAGCCTTTCACTATGGAGGAAATAGAATTAGTGGTTAAAGAGATGAAAACCAATACAGCTCCTGGCCCAGATGGCTTACCAGTAATCTTTTAGAAACATTTTTGGGAGATGGTTAAAGAGATGGTCAAAAGAATGCTTGATAGCCCGCATGCTGAGGAGTTGCAACTTAGAAGACTTAATTATGGGGTGGTTACTCTGATTCCTAAAATGAAAGATGCTGCAACTATCAAGCAATATCGGCCAATATGTTTATATTATGTTTGTTAGAAAATTGTGACTAAAGTACTGACAAATAGGCTTGAGAGAGTTGCAGATAAGGTGGTGAGTAAGAGTCAGAAGGCATTTATGAAAAACGGAAATATTTAGATGGGGTGGTCACTATCCATGAGGTGTTTCATGAGCTTAGGAGGACTAAACAAGAGGGGGTCATACTAAAGCTAGACTTTGAAAAAGCATATGACAGGGTGAATTGGGATTTTCTACAAGAGGTTTTGTTAAAAAGGGTTTTCTTTAGTGAGAAGTGGAGAGGTTGGATTAAACAAGTGGTAGAAGGAGGTGCAGTGGTATCAATATTAATGGAGAGGTTGGCCCAAATTTTAAGAGCTACAAAGGATTTTTGTAGGGTGACCTCACCTCTTCTTTTGAATTTGGTGGTGGTCACAGAAAAGGGTGTCACTCAAGTGTACGACATTCTTTGTCCGTCCAGATCGCGGTACATGTTCGGACCGCTCTGGATTGTAGAGGAACGAATTTTAGGCTACTTTAGATGGGGTGGGTTGCACCCATTCTCGGTACGTACAAGGTGGGCACCCATTCTCGGTTAAGATGGGAAATCCTATAGGGGTAGAAATGCTACATGAAAAAAATCTGCTCTTGCTGTATTAGGAATTGAAAGTAAGTCAACTCCTTCCTCTTAGAGCAACTTGTCGCAGCTGTGACTACTCTTTCTATTTGAATTGAATGTCAGTGAATCACTTGTTTCACTAATGTGACTAGTCTTGACTGCAGGGTTTTTCTTTCTATAGAGAAGTGACTGCGCTAGAGATGCTTATTAAAGGTTTGCTTGGTGGCTTCCTTGCTTGACAGGCTTTCCTTGTTGATTGGCTTGGTCTGCTAGTTCCCGGAAATCACTTCCTCTAAGTCTTAAATAGAAGAACCTACTCTTTCTTCAAAGAATGTAGCATACCTAAGAAATGATTTCTCTAACGAGTCAAATCCGTTGTGAAATAAGGAAATGCGCGGATCACTTCTTCTACCCTTCTCTTATTCGCTTTTCCTGCTTACTATTGAAAGAAAAGTTGTTACTGCTGCATATCCCCTTTTTCCTCTAATTCGAGCGAGTAAAGGCGCAGCTTCCTCATCTTTGCTTTATAGTTTTATATAATATATAATTGGATTTTGCTTTCCTTTAAGGAGCTCTAGCTATCTTGTTGATCCACCAGTTCATACTATTAATGAAAGCTCTTTCACCCTGCCCGCGGGTAATCCCTTACTGAGCCTACTCAAGCAATCTCCCATTAGCCGCTCTTTACTTTATAGTCAAGCGATTGTAAACTCCTTATTTAGGCTAGCGACTTCGCTGATTAACAAGATAATCGCATTGGAGCTGTGACAGTTATGTAAACTACTTCTCTAGCAAGTAATGAATCTGAGGTCAAAGCCAATGAGTACGCCGGATGTTGCATTTTCGCAGTGAGGAAAGGTTGGCTTGACAGGCTTCGTTCTGGATGTTGTAATCTCTTCTCATGGTCTTTGTTCGCTTTATTATCCCGTTGTGAGAATGGCTAGGACTGTGGATCCACACGCCCCCCCCCCCTCTAGTCAGTACTTTCCGAGTAGCGCAAGGCTTCTTCGTTGGCAAATAAATGAATTAATGAACTAATTTCCTAATGTGACGTGAACTTGAACTAGCATTGATCAAGTCCATGAGCTCATAAGAAGGAGTTCTTCACGTGAGAAAGTCCACGGCTTAGCTTAATTCAATAAAAAAGAAAGTATCCAATCGACTTTAGGAGCACCATATGTTTCTATCTGAAACGGTAAAGCGAGGCTCGCTATAAGGGTCATAGCTAGTTCAGGATTGGTAGGAAATTAATACAAATGATTGTAATATGACAACCCCCAAGGGAGCTAGCCTTTGTGTTAAGATTAAAAAGAAGAGCCCTCTTTTCATACGACCCTGTGATTCCATTGCTCTATCCGGCCGCAAGATTCGATCGCATACATCACGAGCACGAGATGGGTTGGGGACTTAGAAATGAGCTATGCTCCAAGAATCGACCCCTGAACTACCTTTGCCCGCCTTTTCTTGTAGAATCCATCCCCCCTCTTTTATATATTTAGAATGCTTTTAGGGCTAGTGGAATGAGGCTGGAACCATCAATATCGCTAAACCAGGAGAGTTGCTTGTGTTGGGTTCAAAGTTTCGCTCTACCAAGGCAAGATATAATATGCATCCAGCTTTAGCTGAATATCGTGAGTGTTTAGCAAAGTCTGCTAGCCATTGGCCTTACGTTCAGGATACTCCTGTCTGTCTTTGTGATGTTTGGTTATAAGAGAATGTTGCTCTTCATAAAACACGTATAGTGACCTTCGTCGATGGGACAAACGCTCCCGTGTATGCGTTACAAGGCAACTAGCATTTTGTCATGGAAGTTCGTGAAAGAATGTTCTTGTTTTTCGTTGGAAAAACCAACGCTGACGTCAAGATCAGTCTCCTTTCCTTTCAAAAGTGAGCGAGCAGAGCTAAAAAAGATGGAGTTACCTGGAGATGAGATTTCTTTCTATGGATATGAAGGATAGAAATATGCTATTTGCTGCTATTACAACGAATCAACCAATTCGTAGTAAGTGTTCCCGTCTTCCTGATCTACATGATTTTTTTCTCAACCAACATCTCTCAGAACTTTGCTATAACGCCAAACTTGGATATAACGCCAACGCCTGAGCGAATTGTCGGCATCACAATACTTTTACAAATAGAAGGGTATTTGGGCCAAAATGAGTCCAAACAGGGAGTAGTCAATTTAGCTAGAACAGTATTGGGAGCCCACCACCGAAATGGCGAAACTTGGCAGGGCATATTAGAGGATATTCGGGCGGGTGGTGGTATGTATAATTTTATCCAGAATCTGCCTGGTGCCTACCCTAATACCCCATTGGATCAATTTGCCATTATCCCAATAATTGATCTTCATGTGGGCAACTTTTATTTATCATTTACAAATGAAGTCTTGTATATGCTGCTCACTGTCGTTTTGGTCGTTTTTCTTTTTTTGTTGTTGTTACGAAAAAGGGAGGTGGAAAGTCAGTGCCAAATGCATGGCAATCCTTGGTCGAGCTTATTTATGATTTCGTGCTGAACCTGGTAAACAAACAAATAGGTGGTCTTTCCGGAAATGTGAAACAAAAGTTTTTCCCTCGCATCTCGGTCACTTTTACTTTTTCGTTATTTCGTAATCCCCAGGGTATGATACCCTTTAGCTTCACAGTGACAAGTCATTTTCTCATTACTTTGGCTCTTTCATTTTCCATTTTTATAGGCATTACGATCGTTGGATTTCAAAGACATGGGCTTCATTTTTTTAGCTTCTTATTACCTGCGGGAGTCCCACTGCCGTTAGCACCTTTCTTAGTACTCCTTGAGCTAATCTCTTATTGTTTTCGTGCATTAAGCTTAGGAATACGTTTATTTGCTAATATGATGGCCGGTCATAGTTTAGTAAAGATTTTAAGTGGGTTTGCTTAGACTATGCTATTTCTGAATAATATTTTCTATTTCATAGGAGATCTTGGTCCCTTATTTATAGTTCTAGCATTAACCGGTCTGGAATTAGGTGTAGCTATATCACAAGCTCATGTTTCTACGATCTCAATTTGTATTTACTTGAATGATACTACAAATCTCCATCAAAATGAGTCATTTCATAATTGAATAAAAACGAGGAGCCAAAGATTCTAGGGGGCTACAGCTGCGCTTTTGCAGCACTAAACATGGTTCCGGGTACTCAAGATATTGCGTTTGTGTTTGGAGAGGTGTAGATTGTAGATTCCAGCCGAGAAGACCAGGGAAAGATAAGGATAAAGAATGTCATATATCTCAGGAGCTAGATCACTTCCAGATGAACAAGAATTGCCTCAACAAAAATGGATGGAATTGGACCAAAAAAGCCATTCAGCTTCGTTATCGATTAGGTATCAGTGGGAACATCAAGATGAATGAGTTAACTAAGTATCAGATCGACCAAATTGAACAAATGATAGCTCAAGATCATGTTGTTCATTGGGAATTGAAGAGGGGAGAACGAGCAGACATCGAACGATTAATTTCTATTTCTCGTTATCGTGGAATTCGTCATCAAGATGGATCGCCCTTACGCGGTCAACGAACTCATACTAATGCAAGGACTGCTCGCAAGCAAATTCAGAAATGAAAGAAGGCTACCAAAAGAACAAGCAACGGATTTCGCGCTCATCCCTTGCTAAAGCGCATACGTTTTCTTGCTCCTTGGTACTTGTTTGATCAATCACACTATTCATTAGTTCACTTGATTTTTCGTTCGATGTCTTGAACCGCTTACTAATCACGTATACGTATAGTAGGCCCCCCTTCGCCACTCCACGTCTGGCCCGTCTTGGTCTCGCTCACTTCGCCCGCCTATCGTGTCGGCTCGGCTTCGTCCGTCAAGCGACAGCTTCTGCCTCTTACGGCTTCACTATCGCTCATGACTGGTAGTAGTTGTCTCTATGTAGTAGTCGGCCTTTGTTAAGCTTCGCCAAAAGCAACTAGTCGCTTCCCGAATGCCTATTTCTTGTACTAATTAATGTGTATGGTCTAGTCTTTCCAATGCCTCCTTCCTTGCCGCCAACGCACGCTAGATGGAGAGTAAGCAAGCTACCTTGCTTGCATTGCAATTGTTAAACAGTAGCTTCCGCGCCCTTCCTGCCTGCTTCAATTGATGTGAGTGATCGTGTCTTCGACATTAATTTCAGTCTGATTAGATATGTCATTGAAACAAATTTGTTTTGTCTCTGTTTTCTTTTCGGATGATGAGGATGAGCCAGCCGATCCTAACATAATTTTGGAGGAGCCGGACGACGAAGCCTCAAAATCAGATAAAGATGTCTCCGACGCGACCAGACTTCCACTAGATTTTTATAGGGGTCAGGAGGGAAAATATATGCTTTTTTCTATCAGTCCCAAGCGGATACTCCCCAGCTTCCATGGTCCGCTTACCGAGGAAGAGATGCGGGAGGACCCAGGGCTAGAGCAAGTTGGGTTGGGGTATAGAGCCGTAAGCGCGGTGGGGGTGACAGAGGATGTGCTCGTACGGTTCATAGTTGGGTATGATATTCTCGTGGATTGTTGGGAACGTCCTCTGTATTCGAAATATGCCTTTATAGGAGCATTACAATCTGCAGCTCAAATGATCCCTTATGAAGTCTCTATTGGTCTTATTCTTATTGTGCACCTTGTGAGCACGTTTGGATCCGCGAAGGCAACCGCTCGGATCTTCCCCTAAACCAACCCGGGAACGGACCGGAGGGAACTGCAGCATGAGGAATGTCCGCGTCTCGTCGCAAGGCTCATTTTGAGTTTTGGGTCATAGGGCGGGCAGTGCAGTCCGGGGCACAAGGGTCCTGGTACTACCCAGGTGCGAAGAACCCCGGAGGCGACTGCAATGAGCAAAAATGTCACTCACCGGCCTAAACGACGAGCAAACACTCAAACGTGAGAGCAAGGGATCACCCAACGAATGGACGAGCTCCAAGGAGGGAGGAGAGAGGGAGGCAAGAACCATGCTTTCAGAGAAGTGGCGGTCCGAATCCACTCTGACAAAATAAAATAACAGACTAAGCCGTGCCGTAAGGGGGGCATTCTCCACACGGGACGGGGTCAAGGCCTTCATGTATGGGTGACAGATCGGCCATAGGAGTACTCCGGGATATACACTAGGGAAACTAATGTCGAGCATACGATGATGCCGCCTGTTTTCATTTCGTGAAAGTCCCGGCAGAGGAAAGGGCTGTAGGTGATGGCGCGTTCTGCTTCTTAGGGCGATGAAATCGTTCCTATGGGATTGTGCGTGGCAGCTGGTATAGATGATGATGAAAGGCGGTCCGCTTGAACCGGGAACTAATCTCATAATAGGCAGCAAGCAAAGCTAAATAGGAAAGGGGGTGACTGATGACTGCCTTTTTCGTCAGAAATTAAAAAGGGTGGAATGTGGAGCTAATATGGCTGGCTACAAATATAGCCAAAGAAAGATGAGACGAGACGGACTGTCAGAGGACGCAGCAGGACTACCAGGGGAAAGCCCGCCCCCGCTAGCTAACATAGATATCTATTCTCGGTGCGCATATTCGAGATTTAGAATCTCTTTCCGACCAGGCCAGGCCGAATCGGGCCACCACTTGGGATGGGAATGGCTCAGCCCACATGCATCATTTGATGAAAGCACTCCAGTCCAGTCGCCTCCGATCAGTGGCTTGTCAACCACCGGACCGTAGCTCCTCACCAAATGCCCCTGCGTTGGGGCAACACAGCACATGACTAGTTCGCTCAAGGACCACACCCTCTCGAGAGCAGGATGCCAGCCGAGATGGAGCGCCAACCTAGACTTTCCTTGGGCTTGCCTTGCCCCAACATCTAAATAAAGGGCGGGCGCCGAAAAGGAAGCAGTGACGCCTTTTCGACGAAAGCTTAGCTTGGTAGGTGCTGCTTACTCACCCTACTCCCTTAGACAATGCAATGCTCTGAACACGAAAGTTTGCAGTTCAGCCCTCTTCTCCCATGCAGAGTCGCAGGCAGCGCCTCGGATAAAAGCACGGACGAGCCACATGCAGGGAAACTTGCACGTGTGGTTCTGGCCGGGGACCCCGGTATACTGTACTAATATGTGTAGGTCCCTGTAATTCGAGTGAGATTGTCATGGCGCAAAAGCAGATATGGTCCAGTATTCCCTTGTTCCCCGTATTGGTTATGTTCCTTATTCCTCGTCTAGCAGAAACTAATCGAGCTCCGTCTGATCTCGCGGAAGCGGAAGCTGAATTAGTTGCAGGCTATAATGTAGAATATGCGCGGGATGCGATCCTTAATAGTTCACTGTTGGCGGAAGCCAATGTCTCGGGGACTCATTCTGACTTAAACAAGGGGTGGGTCTTTACCAACTTCCAAATCCAAGATTTAGGGGAAAAAAGAGGGGCAGGGCACTCTTCATTCTTCATTCGAAACTCATGAATGTCGAGTCGGAGGTTTTTGCCTTGTTATCAAAAAGGGGAGTTGGGTAAAGCAAACTCGCTCCTTGGACGAGCACGGGGCTTAGTCAAGTAGAACCGGATTGCGCTGCTTGATGCTCCGATCGAAAACAAATCAGTGGGGCCATGCCGGTACGACAGAATACTTGGAACACGAAAGCTCTGAACACGAATGTTAGAAAGGTCAATCCCTCTCCCCTTTTTGATTTTTTAATGAAAAACCGGGCCGAACTTCTAAAAAGCAGCCCACCCGCTTCCATAGAACAATATCATGGCAACGTAGACCTAAGTGGATTTATTGGATCCTGGGGAACCATCACAAGTACGGCCGGCCTATAGAACGAGAATGCCGTGTCGTCCAGCGGAGCTTAGAAGAAGGTGACTCGGAGCCTAAGGAAGGTGACTCGCGCAGACAGCTGACTCATTTTCAATAGAAAGGAATAGCCAAACCTACCCAGCTGGCTGGTCAATCCCAGTGATCTTATCGGCCGGCAAAGCGGAGACGGACGACCACGGTCCCGACCTTACCAACATCGTAGGTTTACTAATCAATGAAGCCCCTCAACCTACTATCTTTTCTTACAAACTCAACCAAGCCTAACCAAAACCCCATGCTCACGACATGTTCTTGATATTGATTGAGTTGGAGGGAGTCAGAGACTACCACGGAATCCTTCCATAGTCACCCCGGTGACCTTCGTCACCAAAGCGTCATGATAGTTTTCAAGACCCCTCATATAATCTCCAGTGGGGATCAGTCGGAGCACGTAGGAATGCCGGCCACTACATAAGCCATGTCTGGCTGAGGCGAGCAGCAAGCGGGGGAGAGTATTTTGAACTACAAGAACGTTGGGGTGGGACGCTAGTACTTAAACTAGGGTTGCTTCTTAGTGCTAATCTTGCGTTTTTCAGCAGTTAGTTGTAGCGCGCCTTCCCTCCTTCTCTCATTTCGGAAAGATTTGGCAGTATTTTCTTATGATGACCTGGTCGAGAGAGTATGAAACATCGGTGTAAAAGATTGAGTGGGATGGTTATAGTAAGGGGCGAACCAAGTGCTTGCGCGAAGAAGCGAATCAATCAGAATGGAGACAAGGAAAGGAATCGAGGCCCGGCCCGGTAGCGATGCCTCTCACGCGGATGGGAGTTACTTTTCTTTATCACTGTAAGCGTTACGAAATGGACCCGCATTCCCCTTTGCTTTTCTTTTGCAACTAAGCTTAAAAGAAACATAGTAGTCTTTCAAGCCATTAGAAAACTCATTAAGTGCTCTATTGAGTGAATGCATGTTGAGAAGCTTAGGTCATACATTTCCAGCTAATTAGAATACAACCATGAAGGTGGGGTTCGAATGCCATACAACTATTTATTCTGGTAAGTAGATTGGAATGTAGTCCCTTTTTATTGGATCCGCCGCTCCGTTAAGTGAAATTCAAAGTAGGTGTGGGTCTAGGTAGAGGAAGTCATAAATCAAGTATCAAGTATTGTTATAAATATCATATATAGTAGTTGCCAAACTCACAAGCATCACACACTTCGATCTACTTTATTGAATAACTTAGCTAGATAGAACCGACTCAAGCTTTTAAATGAAAGAAGCAATAATGGCATAATTTCTGTCTCAAGACCTCTTGCAGCTACAGCCAATGCAGCACCTCCTTGATCAACATACAACACAGCCCATTACACCTTGCTCTAGTCGCAGTATAAAGAGAGACTAGAACCTACCGAGGAGCCCTCGGCAGAGTTCCTATCGTTGTTGCAACAATTACACACAGAGTTCTGGAATTTCACATTTGTGAGAAGAAAGGGTAGGCAAACAACTTGATTCAAGGGGGGGACGAGGTGTAGCGCAGTCTGGTCAGCGCATCTGTTTTGGGTACAGAGGGCCATAGGTTCGAATCATGTCACCTTGATGTGGTATTCACACAATGGGACCGAAGTGCAAAGCCCCGCAGCCTATCCATGGTCGGGAAGGCAGGGGTATTAAAAGTGAAACTTGGCTTGCATGTGCGCGCACACAAAGGAGATTCAGTTGGATTGCAAAGCCTCTCAGACAGAAAGAACCTGTTTTAAAAACCCCTTTCTACAATCTTGAGAAATCTCACGCAAGCAACTACACGCCGCAAGTCTTCGGTATTGTTCGCAAGGAATTTGAAAAGATTGACTCCGCTTTTTTTTCTTTTCGAGCATGCCAAGCCTCCGGTAGAGCGGAGTTCTGTGCATGAAGTAGGCGCAGTTTACAAACTAGTGAATGGTCAAATGAATAGGCTCGTTTCATCAGGGGTAACCAAGGAGTAAGAATGATTTGATAAAGTAAACATTCCCTTTGAGTGCGGTTCCTTCAGAACAAGCTCTTCCCTTTTCAGATTGCTTCTTTGGGCCACTTGAGCATCGACTGGGCAAGGTTGGATTCCCTCTACTTCGGGTGGCTACTATTTCTCAACAATGTTTTTTCATTTGATCCAATAGCCCTCCGTTAGATAGGAACAGCTTTGCTAAATACTGAGAACTCTCTAATAGAATATGAGAAGGGAAAGATCCTTTACATAAGGAACTATTGATCATAGGCATACACTCTGAAAAGAATTGAATGAAACTCTCTTGTTTCGTCAAATTTGATATCATTAGCTGTCTCTGTAGCTGGCTCTCATGTCTGGTGTTCCAAGTAAAAACTTTTCAACTAGCTAGGTCACCGCTGTTTTAAACCTTGACTTGGAATCAGAGCCATAAACGAGTGATTCGGTTGGACGGATGATTGAGTTCTTGAAGCTTGGATCGGCACTTCTTGTGTTGAAACAAACACGCTGTTGCTAGCGCCCTCAACGCTCTCTTCGATCCTTCGCAAACATAGCTCCTTCTACGGGAGATAACTTTCAATCACTTTCATCTCAATTCGTTTCATTGGATGGTCGAGTGCATGATTAGACACAGGCGGAGTATTCAAGTTGTCCCTACTTCAAGTTGTCCCTACTAACTAACGGGTCTAATTATCGCTGGCTCACAGGCTCCTTCGAAGCAAACATTCGCAGCGCCCCTCGCATTCAAGCTCTTGCTTTATCCTGCGGCCTGCCCTCTAAGCAAAAGCAAGATCTAGACAAGAGTGAAAAGCAGTCAGAATATTAATAATCTAAAAAGGCCTTCCTTGGTTGTGTAGCTAATCCCCCTCCTTGACAAGAACAGAATTTTTGCATCTTCAAACTGGTTATGGGTGATACCCTCATTCCCCATTAACTCACTAGAAAGCCCTTTGAATAAGCCTCGGGAACACCCATTCCTTTCGGATCAGGGGGTGGTTGTTTTAACTACTCGTTCGGGGAACATTAGACAAAGTTACTTATTTGAGGAAGTAAATGAACCTAAAATAGGACCTATGTGATAGTTTGCAGCATGAGCATGTAGATGCTGGTTATGGTATCAGATCTGAGGACCAAGAATTTCAAAAGGATAGTATTAGACTCAATAAGAAGCTTTCAAAACATAACTTCTCATATTTGGTCTGTGGGCTACCACGCTTAAGCTTTCTTATCTTACTCTTTCCACTAACGTTAGGACTTAGGCGAGCTGCTGAATACGAGACACTTCTTTCTCGGTCGTGCGTGGTCTTCCCTCGGGGATGGGAGAATATAGAAGGTGGGTGGGTGGATCTCTATTCTCCATAAGGATAGGGTTGATTTGATTGGCATTCACGCCTTTTAGAAAGAGCCACTCAATGCAATTCTCTTTTAGGCGAAGAGAGTATGCCCAACTGGAGTGGTTTCCGCCTATATTCCTACTAATGTAATCTCCAAGATGGACAAATCTTCTTATCTGTGGATCTATTCCATGCCGGAATTCGACCTACTATTCATGTGGGTATTTCACTTTCCAGAGTAGGATCAGCGGCTCAAATGTGCCGCAATGAAACAAGTAGCTGGCAAATCCAAATTGGAACTAGCTCAATTCGCAGAGTGACAAGCCTATTATTCGCCTCTGCTCTCGATAAAACTAGCCAGAATCCATTGTTTTTATGACGGGAATTGCTTAAACAATCCCAATCAAACCTTCTCCCAGTGGAAGAACAGATAGCTACTATAGCTACCGGAATGATAGGATATCTTGATTCGTTCGAAATTGGACAGGTCAAGCTATTTCTGGACTGGATGAGTTACGTAAACACCTCAAAGATACTCATTCCAAGAAATTCGATCTTCTAGCCAGCTTCTAGCCAGGTGGATAAGGATGGAATCTGGTATCCAAGAAGAGGATGTTGGACATTCTTCATCCCGGAGGGCCAGGGAGAGGAGAGATAGCATCACTTTGACTTTGCCGGAAGGAGGAATATCCAGAGTTGGCTTTGGGAGAAGAGAAGGAAGCTCTCAGGTTTAGTGATTCATACTTGTCCTATCTTTTGTTTCCAGGGTTTCGATTTCCGGTCCAGAGCTAGTCTACTTATTTATTTTATACGGAAACGGAATTTTGCATATTATACGGAATCTTTCATGCCAGGTTTTCCTAGAGTTGAGGAATTCTATCCATTCCAGGAAAAGCACTGGTTTGAGAAACTACACTACAGGAAAGTACTAAGGAATAGGAAGGTGCTACTTATACTTCTTATTCTTGTCCAAAGATGCCAGGCCGAGACAGAAACCCAACTAGTGAAATAGAACGGATCTCTCTAATAAACTGGGGTTCTTCTCTTCGGGTTGCTGGTATCCTTATATGGATCCGTCTTGTCTCCTCGGCTCGATAAGCTAGCAAAGTCAGTTGTTGGATTGGTCTGTCCGGTCAGTCAGTCAGGAAAGCACGTCAAGTCGGTTAATAGCTCTGGTCCGCTTTCTAACTCGGTGAATTGGTATGGTCTGGAGGCCCGGTAATAACAATAGCAGACAGGTCAGTTGTTCAAGTCCGTCTGGTTGATAGGCCAGCTCGGTATAGAATCTTGTCTGGTTTCTGAAGTCGTTAAAGTCCAATCAGTAGAGTGCCAGTTAAGTTCCTCAAGTAAGGATCTTTGATTCCTCCAATTCGGTAGGTAATCATAATAGTCTCGGCTCGGAATGCGAAGATGCTGTTGATCTGTTAAAGGGATCTAGATCGCATTTATTTGATATGCGTCCCTTCTTCAACCCCGGATGTGTACCTGACGCCAGGGAATAACATAGTTCTAAAGTAGTGACTTGTGTCTTGGAGGTCGTCCATCCAAATGTTCCTCTTTGCCATTGCCCGCGTCTACTCCTATAACCGAATCGATGGCCTATAGCGCCATGCCATAATGAAATTCTTGATCATTTCTTTGTTCGTAACATGGCGTAGTGTATCACTGGGTGCCACAATCCCATTCAATTCTTGTCCATTCAATACCATGGATATATCGATTTCTATTTTCAGAAAGCTCCTATTTCGATTGATATCTCTAGCAAATATATGTGTAGCGTATGTCAAGATAAAGTAAATCAATCCGTATGACGGAAGGGAGCGGAGGCAGCTTCAACTCGAGTGAGGAGCAAGCTTACCTCGGGCGGGTAGATTGATCGGCTCCTTCATATCTCGGGATTTCGCTTAGGCCACCCATGCCATACCATAGAAAAAAGATCTGGTTTCCTTTCCCTCATCAACTTGCGATTCTTTTATTTCACGAAAGAATCTTTCCGTCCGTATTAAGCAACTCAAATTCCTAGAAAGCCGTTGGTGCACCCACCCAGTGAGTAACTACTAATGCAGTGAGTAACTACTAATGTTACGGACAAAGAAACTTTCAAAAAGTGGACCCAACAAGCAAAGCAACGGATTGGGCTGCACTGCCTTTCGGCGTTTTAGTTAGGCGGATCCTCTTGCGGGATGAAAATCTGCCATAGCACGCTCCGCGCCTTTGAAGGAACATTTGCTCTATGATGGTCCTACCCTACGCGGGCTTACTAATGATGGCCAAGCACGCAGTCATTCCCGTTCTATTTGATAGGGTAAGCAAGCTAGTCAAAGAAGAAGGAAGCATGGGTATAGGTAAGTCTAGACATATTGACACGGGCGTATACTGAAATAGGCATAAGGCCGCTAACGCTAAGGAGACAGCACCGCTTCTTTGTTCGTAACTAGGACATGTATTGATGCTAGAGGCAGACTCTTGGCACTTATCACTCCTTAGATGAAGCAAGACAAGAGTGAGTCCGCTAAGGGACAAGTATGACTGAAAAAATGATGGCAGATTTTTATGGAAACGATTCTATTTGAGTATATTGTCTCATTGGGTTTGTCATTGTCGATAGCTATTCTTGTCGCCGTTAGGGCTGGCCGGATGATCCATCACATAAATGCTATTAATGTTGAAACACAAGTAACTGATATATCCAAAGATGTTCTTAAAGAACAAATCATTTATCAATTGGAAATACTCTATGAAGTCTATAGAGATACTACTGAGGGTGTGCACTTACCGGCAGGAGTCAATCTCCAAGAAGTAAGCACACATCTCTTTTTTGTAGACGAGAGAGTGAGCCTTCTAAACAGTATCTACTGTGATCTTATTGCAAAGGGAACTGGAAGTAAATACTTTGGCCAAGTTATACAATTTCTTCTGGGATAGCTTGTTGTGGGGCTTTCCGAAGGGTCGTTCTGAGAGTGGTCTCTTTTCTTTAAGGTTGCATATATTGTCGGAGAAGGGAGGGATCCAGGCCAGGTCTAAAAGTGCCGAGTTGGGTTTGGGACAAGATCAGGAAATAGTGCATCTTATATAGTGGGTGCCAACTTGATTGCTGCTGGGATTGCTTGATAGGAAACTTTGATTGATACGAGCAGATGTGAATGAATTGAAATAGTCAATAGTGGTGATATGATCCCGGTATCGACACTCAGATCTACTTCTACTACCGAGACTGCTGCTACTGTAAAAGCATCAGGAACGTGTCAATTCACTGAATAAAGTGCTCTTTCCATTGATTTATGGATGAAATCACGAAAAAGAGAAGGAACCACCGATTCTGCATCAAAAACACGGGTTCTGGAGCCAGTTTCTCAAATCGTAAGTAGATCCAATCCAGGGCAGTTGATAAGTGAGGTTCTCCGGTCGAATGCAAATAAGCCAGAGCGTGTCTCTTGTTTCGAGGAAGAAACAAACATCCTGGTCTCAATTGATCTTGATTATATGCATGCGTCAGACACATCACGAGCCGGAACAAATGAGTGCTTTCAACTCACGAGCCGGAACAAACAAGTGCTTCCAACAATAAGCAATACACGAGCTTCCTTCTACCAACCAGGATTTCGATACCAATTCCAATCTGGCACAACACAAGGAAGTAGCGCACCAGAAGAACCAATACGAGAACCCTTCCTTCCAGCCAGAATCCGTCTTTCTTGTCCTTTGCATTCGAGGAATGGGATCTGCCTTGTGGAAACAAAAGCCATTTGTTCGAGTCAAGCAAGCGGACAGTCAGCTAAGAATACTGGAAGAGAACTCTCTAGCCCTGCACTTAAACTAGACTAGAAATCCGAAAAAACACTAGTTTTGGCCCATAGCGAAATAGAGTTTTTCTTCTCCGCGGACTCCCCATGCTTGGCGCCATAGGCTTTAGGACTTTTGGCACTAGGGAATCATACTTTGATCAGATCCGTGGACAGGCTCCCGAGGTCAAATCGGATTATGGAATTTTCCAGCTAAGTGAAAACGCACTTCACTACTAGCAAAGAAGTCAGCTTAGGGCAGGGCCGGTGGTAATCTCAGATAGGAACTTGTCGGGATCCTTCCATACCTGCCATCCACCACTACTACTGATCGTTTCCCAGAACGAGCCATACCTTTTCCCAGAATGAGAATACGGTTGAGGACGAATAGTGGCGCCTAGCTTTAGTTTCCACACGACACGATGGATCTATCACTCTCTTTAGCCAGGCCATTCTCTAGAGGAGAGTTCCGAGAATGAATTCCAATCTGGTACCAATCGTAGAAATCGTGTAGAGTTCTTCTCACGCCTAGCACAGCTACAAGCATTCCTCGAATGCAGAGACAAGACGGAGGATATCTGATCCCGCGGAACATCTGCTACCAACTACGGATTACCTTGTTTCCATGAAATCCATGTTTCTGGCACCTTGGCCCCCTCTACCTACGAAATTCGGATTCCTATGGTTGAAGAAAGTACAACGTTGTCAATTCAACCTGAAAAAAGGGGAATAAGTTGACAAAGTCAGCTTGAATATTACGGTATGGATCAAAGGAAGCTATACTCGCCTTGATTTCTATCAAACTTATTAGATAGTAAAGCAGACAAGTCTGAAATGGAATGTTTGATCGGTATATGTAGGGCTCTCAAAAGAGAATCTATTTCAGCATAGTTGATTTTCAGAAGCCAACTAGAACTTCGCAGCTGCCGTATAGTTGATTGTTCCCACCAGTTTCGTTCTCATCTCGTCAGTTTCACGAATGCAAGGATTTACTATGACTCTCAGGTGTAAACCTTGGTCGTATACAGCGGTGAACTAGCTAAATATAGCTAGAGGAGTAATATAGCTAAATATAGCTATAGGGCATTCCACAGAAGTGAAATTCTCTCGGCAAAGCAGAACAAGAAGCAGCAGAAAGCAAAACAGTATAAGGGTCGTTCGGAGTTCCAGGGACAAAACAATTCTACAGAACTGGGTATACCAAACAGTTGATCAACAAGGCAAATGTCCACTAAACCAGCTAAACGGCTCACGAATTGTTTGGAATGCGACGGCAAATGTGATCTCCCAGCAATATCTCGAGTCCAAAACCTCACCCATCTACATATATCATCATCTGCGGCAAGAACATAGCAACACCAAAATCCTACCAGCAACTGCTGCAATGCACCCTCCTCACGACAGCCAACCATCGACGGTGTCAGACTATGATTCAATTGTTGTACTACTCCTCTTTGTTTTGTTTCATGTTTTTGGTGGTTTCGTTCTTGTGTCTGAGTCCGAAGAAGACGGTGGATGTTGATCCAGTAGCAAAATTGTGCTTCCTATTGCAGGATTTATGAATCGTGCCGTGCGTAGATACGGACGACATGGAAAAAATCCAGGTTTATGTACGACATGCTCTTTCCTTCCTTCATTCGGTGACGCACAGAGGTGGCAGAGTCTTGTTCCTGGAGTCGCTCACAACTTTTGGGAGCACCGAGATCCTGAATAAGATGCTGCACGAATTGGCTGAGGTGTTGGGAGCCCCCAATAGAGAAGGACGATACGGAAAGGGATAATGGGAAAGTGACAAGACTGGACTTCGACTCATTTAAAAAGAGTTGTAGCCGTACGGAATTCCAATTGGAATGGACCCATCTCATGATACAAGTTACCCTGGATTTCTTTCTATTCCTATTTCGCCGGGCAATTCTAGTTTTTGTTATGATGATCTCATGGATAGTAGTATTGAGTTCTATAAACGGATTGATAGTAGGTTTTAAGATAGCTTAGCCCTTGTTATGATTCAATTTGTATTGGAGGGCGCCAACCCTATGGGGAATGTAGCTATGCTGTACTTCTTCCTACTAGCTACGGTGCAGCACCTGTTCCTAGCTACGATGATGCTCCTATCCGCCCCTTGATTTATCACCGCTTTGGTCTTTTATTGGTCATTGATTTATAGACGGGAGGATAAGTACCCTGGCTCGACCCCAGATATCGATTTAGCATTCCATTATCGGATCTCCGAAACGGGAAACAAGAAAAGTAATCAAAATCGTGTGCCAGCAGGACATACGAAATTCACACTTTTTGACTCTCAATCCACAGTGGAGATACCAGGGGTGTGTTTTCATGGCCTATAGTCTCCCCTGCCGATGAAGCACGAACTACTTGTTGAAATCGCGGATCCAAATCTTGCATTTCTCCTTTACTCGTCAAAGGCCTCGTATTGTTATTCCCATGATTCATGTGGGCTATCTGCTCTTTATTGTAGGGTCCTACTCCCACCTATCCTTAAAAAACAATGTGAGTGGCTCATACTAATCAAATGTACAAGTAACTGACCCTTATCAAGCTTTCCACACATAGTGTTTTGATCTAAGATTGCAATTCTTCCATGTTTCCGCAGTAGCATATTGTTCCATGGAGTTAGGGTCCAAAATAGGAATCAACAAGTGTTTCCACGACTCTACCGCCCGGCCAATCCTGTTCCACTGAATCCCCTCCCTTTTTCATGGCCACATATCTTTATGGCTAAGGAGTAGGAAATCTTTCTCCTGTTACACAAATCAAATGTTTCATTTCATCCGGGAAAAGCCACCTCTTTCTCCACAAACAATGTCTTTGTCATTTGATCCTGTTTTTATCCGTTAGATAGAAACAGCTTTGCTAAATATTAAGAACTCTCGGATAGAGTATTAGAATGAAAAGACCATTAATTATATAAGGAAGAACCCAAGGTCCTAGCCCATTCCCATTCCTAAATCAATAATTCATAGTGCTTTTGCCTTTCTTGCGTACTCCTGGTGAACCAGTTGCTAGCCATATGTTTAGGAGGCTATTTTCTCCTATTAAGTAAGATTCTTAAGCTTAATAAGCCCAAAGATCGAAAAGTATGGACCATGTTGAAATAAAACCGGACCATTTGTAAATCAAAATAGAAAAAGAAATCTAGCTACTCTCTTCTCTGTCTCCTTCAGAAAAAGAAAGCTAAGGCAATTGGTGTTGAATAAACAAAACCACACCGAACCAGTCAGGAGTTTTCAGAGATTATGCCCAGCATTACATGACACCACTTCATTGTATGCAATATGAGGAACCGATCAAGAAAGACGAAGCAGACATGCACAAGTTCAAGAGCGAGGTCAGACAAGCATGTATCAGAACAGCAACATGATCAAGGCTGCAGCTGCTACTGCGAGGACTAACGTCACAAGGGAAATCCGGCAGGAACTGAAGGCCACCGATCCCGACTGATCGCGCGGCACAGACATCGAAAGCTCCTCCATAGTCGATGGGGGCACTTCACTTGTCCTGGGGCGGCAGCAGCACGGACATGCACAACTGATTTCAATTAGTACACACGAAGTATGATCAACGATTCCGCAAAGATATTAATTCCAGTGTAGTGTTCAAACGATCAAATGGATGAGATGATCAACGATGGCTCAGATTAAAAAACTAGAAGGTACAGTTACAACTTAACAGATCTGTGCACTCGGAGTTTGAGAAGACTATATATATAGCATCCGCATCACCAGGACACTCGATACTGTAATTAGTAGGCAGTTACAAGTTAATAGAACATATGCTGCGAGTAGAAGAATTGAATCAATAATCAGTTTTATCATACAATCAAGTTTGAATCTGTATTCCTATAGCCCTATAGCAGCATTTAACAAGAAATGTGGAGAACAAAGCAAGTGAAAATAAAAAAATTCCGTTTTGTTGTGGGCAGATGAGCAGGGATCATATGGTGCGAAAGCCGAAATGGCCAAGAGTCTTTGAATGGCATTAGTGGCAGCAGATTCACCGAATTACTAGACAAGCAGAAAAACGTTTACCTGGAGACATTTTAGGCGTGGGAGGTGAGTCAGGTGTGAAATGCATCTCACGAAGCGACTTGAGCCCTGTTTCAAATGGGGGGAAACAAATAAATGAAAAAATAAAATTGGTACATTCAAAAGAACTGCTCAACTGATCAGTAATCATGACTAACCATAGCAAAAAAGCACAGTAATAATATCCCTAAGAGTAGCATCCAGAGCTCGCTGGTAATCCGCATCTACCACCAACCATCACCAATGTAGCTTCACAAGGACTCACAAGAACAAGGATAGGAGCGCATAAACTTATTTTGTAACTTGTTCGGTGATCAAGAACACGCGCATAGGGAGCACAAGAATCGATCCAAGCATATACTCGCCATCAAGAAGGGACAAGTTTCTCCCCCCGGCCCTACTCCCCAACCAACCCACCGAACTAACTCCATACGTTCATCATCATACATTGCGTACCGTGCATTTTTCCTCTTCCTTCCATACTGTGCACGAGGCCTTTGGCTACTCAATTTATTTTCTTTTGCTGCTTCTCTATTCTACATAGACCCAACAATCTCCCTCCGACAAAAGCACACTTTTTGAGTACTCTAAAGAAATATAGCCCATTGGGCCGGCTTTAGGATTATGCTTACTCCTACTGTGGAGAAAACCAGAGGAGTCCGACTACCATTTCTTCGTATGAAGTATGTACTTGTTCTTCACCGTGCAAGCTCTACAGGTTTCGAAATCCGAGGCCTTCAAGTTCAACCGTAGACGTAGAAGCAAACCGGTACTTAAGCATCGAGCGAATGAGAGACGAGTGAGACGCCTTTAGCTCCTAGAATGCCTTCTTCAACTTTGTTATACGCAATTCGTGCGCCAAATAGAACTGCTAGACTACGTCGAGTTGTGACCACTCATGCCTCTAAAGAGCGAGGCAAAGGGTAACACTAGGGCGGAGCTCCACCTTTTGTTCTTCCAGCTCGGACTCCTAAACTAGAAACTATATAAAAGGCACGAGATGATCAGGTGTGTGCACTAAAGCTCGACATGATGAAAGCTTATGAGAACTTCACTGCTATAGCTGATACAAGATCTAATGACTTATTTCTTAAAATAGGGTTTTGTGACTACCGAAAGTTTCTCTTTTCATGACACCGGGGGGGTCTCTGTGGCCCTAATTTCTTTGGCCCATTTGAAATGAGCTATGAATAGGTCCTACTTCAGACAATCCTTCGTTGTCCCTTCAGAGGAGATGAGTGGGATGACGAATGAGTTCTTTAAACATCTCTATCCTGCTGAAGGTACTGAAAGAATGGAGGATGTTCGTTCTGTCGACAGTTCCTCGGAAAGTATCTCAGGCAATGAATGAGCAATTGATTGCGCCCTTTACTGGTTCTGAAGTGTGACCTTTTTAAGATGTACCCTGAAAGGCCCCTGGCCTGGACGGCTATCTAGCCCACTTTTTTTCAGCGAAGGTGGAATTTCTATGGTGATGAGGTTAGTGACTTCAGTTACCTTCTCGGTTCTTTTCAATGGGGAGCGTCTTGAGGAATTCAAACCTTCTCAGGGACTACGCCAGGGAGATCCAATCTCTCCGTACTTATTCTTGTTAGCAGCAGTTTAGGTATTTGAAATAGCGAAATACATAAATTATCTATCTCAAGTACGTCTCGTACTTATCTTGAGCCATCAGTCAGATTGAATGCAGCGCCCTGCCGGCAACTCCTGACCTCTATTCCTATGGGGGAAAGAAGGTGTGGCTTTGGACCCCCAAACTCTTCCATGACGCCCTCCTTCTTATAGCGTGGGTAAGTGATCAATACAGACAAAAATCACACCCATTGGATCCATCCTGATATGATTGGGTGATTTGCACGTTCCCTTAAGAACAAGCACACACACACTAAATCCTGAAAAGAAAGATAGATGCCCATCTTCACACTGATAGTAGCAGGCTCACTACGGACGTTGTCCAACCCACCTCGTAAGACATCTTTCCTCGGATAGCCAAGCGAAAGAGGAGGTCTCAAGCGTGCAAAAACACATGTATGAGCAGGAAAAGATGTGCAATCAAGCTCAGAGACTGCAGATATCGGATCTCTCAGGCACCGGTTTCCCTCAGTTCAGGAAGGGAAG
Source organism: Triticum aestivum (assembly GCF_018294505.1). NCBI lineage: Eukaryota > Viridiplantae > Streptophyta > Magnoliopsida > Poales > Poaceae > Triticum > Triticum aestivum. The sequence goes on from NC_057795.1 coordinate 55,134,406, forward strand.
CGAGCTTTCAAGGGTCCAAGGATAAAAAAGGTAATTAATATGTCTCCGACCGAAGTGATAGATAAAGGCTTTACCCATTGGCAAGGAATGCTTGGAGGAGTGAAACAACGAGCCTAGCGTAGGACACGTATATTTGATCCAATCTAGCAAGCGTAGCCAGCCCCACCCACGGGTGAAATTGTATAGCTCCCTATCTAGTTGAAAGCCCCTTTGCTTACAGAAGAGAAGAGTTGGATGCCGTGGTGGGAAAGCTCCCATTTCAACTTTGCTTCTTGTAAGCTTCGGTATAAATAGCTCACTTGCGGGATCTAATCTCATTCTATGGGAACAGCTTTCATTTCTATCTTTTGGCTTAAAGTGGTGAACAAATCCTTTCTCTTCACTTTTTGTGCTCCGCATGGCTCCGGTCAAGATGTGACTCATCCTGTATATACATAATTAGGAGACCTCTCACGAACTTGTTAAAGAAAGGAGTATCATTTGTGTGGACAAGCCAAAGCAATCCTTTGATGTTCTCAAGCAAGCTTTAATTGAGGCCCCTATGTTGGTTCTCCCTGATTTCAGTAAAAGATTTGTGCTAGAGACAGATGCCTGTGGGCATTGGAGCTGTGATAAGGGGTAGAAGTATTCGTGTGGGTGGGTTTCGAAGGGAAGGTTGCACAATAGATCGGAGATCCTTTGAGGAAGACTGAAATGACTATACTTATAGAATGGTCCATATCGAACAGATACGATACTGGTTTACACAAAGAATATCGCCTAGCTCTAAAACGGCAGCACCCGAGTGAAACTTAGAGTAAGAAAGAACGACCTTCTGCTACCTTTTTATCAGCAATAATTACTACTCCCTCTGTTCCTAAATGTAAGTCTTTGTAGAGATTTCTATGCGGACCACATACGAATGTATATAGACGCACTTTAGAGTGTGGATTCACTTATTTTGCTCTGTATGTAATCCTTAGTGGAATCTCTAGAAAGACTTATATTTAGGAATGGAAGAAGTATATTATATATGAGTGAGGGGGAAAAGGGCACGTAAGAGTTGAAATGTAAAAAAATACATGGACGCACTTTATTGGCAATATCCTCCTCGATCCGGCCTTAGAGGTTGATGCCCCCAGTTGAAAGAAAATGGTGTGGAAAATGTAAGGGTTCAAAACTACAAAAAAAAAAAGCAATGTGCTAATGCCTTGGGGATTTTTCGGCTCTGGCCTCTTTGGGCACAAACTTCACAGCTTTTCTGCTTTTTCTTTTTTTTTTCTTGGGCACAAACTTCACAGCCCCTGTGTTGGTTCTCCCTGATTTCAGTAAAAGATTTGTGCTAGAGACAGATGCCTGTGGGCATTGGAGCTGTGATAAGGGGTAGAAGTATTCGTGTGGGTGGGTTTCGAAGGGAAGGTTGCACAATAGATCGGAGATCCTTTGAGGAAGACTGAAATGACTATACTTATAGAATGGTCCATATCGAACAGATACGATACTGGTTTACACAAAGAATATCGCCTAGCTCTAAAACGGCAGCACCCGAATGCAACTTAGAGTAAGAAAGAACGACCTTCTGCTACCTTTTTATCAGCAATAATTACTACTCCCTCTGTTCCTAAATGTAAGTCTTTTTAGAGATTTCTATGCGGACTACATACGAATGTATATAGACGCACTTTAGAGTGTGGATTCACTCATTTTGCTCCGTATGTAATCCTTAGTGGAATCTCTAGAAAGACTTATATTTAGGAATGGAAGAAGTATATTATATATGAGTGAGGGGGAAAAGGGCACGTAAGAGTTGAAATGTAAAAAAATACATGGACGCACTTTATTGGCAATATCCTCCTCGATCCGGCCTTAGAGGTTGATGCCCCCAGTTGAAAGAAAATGGTGTGGAAAATGTAAGGGTTCAAAACTACAAAAAAAAAAAGCAATGTGCTAATGCCTTGGGGATTTTTCGGCTCTGGCCTCTTTGGGCACAAACTTCACAGCTTTTCTGCTTTTTCTTTTTTTTTTCTTGGGCACAAACTTCACAGCCCCTGTGTTGGTTCTCCCTGATTTCAGTAAAAGATTTGTGCTAGAGACAGATGCCTGTGGGCATTGGAGCTGTGATAAGGGGTAGAAGTATTCGTGTGGGTGGGTTTCGAAGGGAAGGTTGCACAATAGATCGGAGATCCTTTGAGGAAGACTGAAATGACTATACTTATAGAATGGTCCATATCGAACAGATACGATACTGGTTTACACAAAGAATATCGCCTAGCTCTAAAACGGCAGCACCCGAGTGAAACTTAGAGTAAGAAAGAACGACCTTCTGCTACCTTTTTATCAGCAATAATTACTACTCCCTCTGTTCCTAAATGTAAGTCTTTGTAGAGATTTCTATGCGGACCACATACGAATGTATATAGACGCACTTTAGAGTGTGGATTCACTTATTTTGCTCTGTATGTAATCCTTAGTGGAATCTCTAGAAAGACTTATATTTAGGAATGGAAGAAGTATATTATATATGAGTGAGGGGGAAAAGGGCACGTAAGAGTTGAAATGTAAAAAAATACATGGACGCACTTTATTGGCAATATCCTCCTCGATCCGGCCTTAGAGGTTGATGCCCCCAGTTGAAAGAAAATGGTGTGGAAAATGTAAGGGTTCAAAACTACAAAAAAAAAAGCAATGTGCTAATGCCTTGGGGATTTTTCGGCTCTGGCCTCTTTGGGCACAAACTTCACAGCTTTTCTGCTTTTTCTTTTTTTTTTCTTGGGCACAAACTTCACAGCCCCTGTGTTGGTTCTCCCTGATTTCAGTAAAAGATTTGTGCTAGAGACAGATGCCTGTGGGCATTGGAGCTGTGATAAGGGGTAGAAGTATTCGTGTGGGTGGGTTTCGAAGGGAAGGTTGCACAATAGATCGGAGATCCTTTGAGGAAGACTGAAATGACTATACTTATAGAATGGTCCATATCGAACAGATACGATACTGGTTTACACAAAGAATATCGCCTAGCTCTAAAACGGCAGCACCCGAGTGAAACTTAGAGTAAGAAAGAACGACCTTCTGCTACCTTTTTATCAGCAATAATTACTACTCCCTCTGTTCCTAAATGTAAGTCTTTGTAGAGATTTCTATGCGGACCACATACGAATGTATATAGACGCACTTTAGAGTGTGGATTCACTTATTTTGCTCTGTATGTAATCCTTAGTGGAATCTCTAGAAAGACTTATATTTAGGAATGGAAGAAGTATATTATATATGAGTGAGGGGGAAAAGGGCACGTAAGAGTTGAAATGTAAAAAAATACATGGACGCACTTTATTGGCAATATCCTCCTCGATCCGGCCTTAGAGGTTGATGCCCCCAGTTGAAAGAAAATGGTGTGGAAAATGTAAGGGTTCAAAACTACAAAAAAAAAAAGCAATGTGCTAATGCCTTGGGGATTTTTCGGCTCTGGCCTCTTTGGGCACAAACTTCACAGCTTTTCTGCTTTTTCTTTTTTTTTTCTTGGGCACAAACTTCACAGCCCCTGTGTTGGTTCTCCCTGATTTCAGTAAAAGATTTGTGCTAGAGACAGATGCCTGTGGGCATTGGAGCTGTGATAAGGGGTAGAAGTATTCGTGTGGGTGGGTTTCGAAGGGAAGGTTGCACAATAGATCGGAGATCCTTTGAGGAAGACTGAAATGACTATACTTATAGAATGGTCCATATCGAACAGATACGATACTGGTTTACACAAAGAATATCGCCTAGCTCTAAAACGGCAGCACCCGAATGCAACTTAGAGTAAGAAAGAACGACCTTCTGCTACCTTTTTATCAGCAATAATTACTACTCCCTCTGTTCCTAAATATAAGTCTTTTTAGAGATTTCTATGCGGACTACATACGAATGTATATAGACGCACTTTAGAGTGTGGATTCACTCATTTTGCTCCGTATGTAATCCTTAGTGGAATCTCTAGAAAGACTTATATTTAAGAATGGAAGAAGTATATTATATATGAGTGAGGGGGAAAAGGGCACGTAAGAGTTGAAATGTAAAAAAATACATGGACGCACTTTATTGGCAATATCCTCCTCGATCCGGCCTTAGAGGTTGATGCCCCCAGTTGAAAGAAAATGGTGTGGAAAATGTAAGGGTTCAAAACTACAAAAAAAAAAAGCAATGTGCTAATGCCTTGGGGATTTTTCGGCTCTGGCCTCTTTGGGCACAAACTTCACAGCTTTTCTGCTTTTTCTTTTTTTTTTCTTGGGCACAAACTTCACAGCCCCTGTGTTGGTTCTCCCTGATTTCAGTAAAAGATTTGTGCTAGAGACAGATGCCTGTGGGCATTGGAGCTGTGATAAGGGGTAGAAGTATTCGTGTGGGTGGGTTTCGAAGGGAAGGTTGCACAATAGATCGGAGATCCTTTGAGGAAGACTGAAATGACTATACTTATAGAATGGTCCATATCGAACAGATACGATACTGGTTTACACAAAGAATATCGCCTAGCTCTAAAACGGCAGCACCCGAATGCAACTTAGAGTAAGAAAGAACGACCTTCTGCTACCTTTTTATCAGCAATAATTACTACTCCCTCTGTTCCTAAATGTAAGTCTTTTTAGAGATTTCTATGCGGACTACATACGAATGTATATAGACGCACTTTAGAGTGTGGATTCACTCATTTTGCTCCGTATGTAATCCTTAGTGGAATCTCTAGAAAGACTTATATTTAGGAATGGAAGAAGTATATTATATATGAGTGAGGGGGAAAAGGGCACGTAAGAGTTGAAATGTAAAAAAATACATGGACGCACTTTATTGGCAATATCCTCCTCGATCCGGCCTTAGAGGTTGATGCCCCCAGTTGAAAGAAAATGGTGTGGAAAATGTAAGGGTTCAAAACTACAAAAAAAAAAAGCAATGTGCTAATGCCTTGGGGATTTTTCGGCTCTGGCCTCTTTGGGCACAAACTTCACAGCTTTTCTGCTTTTTCTTTTTTTTTTCTTGGGCACAAACTTCACAGCCCCTGTGTTGGTTCTCCCTGATTTCAGTAAAAGATTTGTGCTAGAGACAGATGCCTGTGGGCATTGGAGCTGTGATAAGGGGTAGAAGTATTCGTGTGGGTGGGTTTCGAAGGGAAGGTTGCACAATAGATCGGAGATCCTTTGAGGAAGACTGAAATGACTATACTTATAGAATGGTCCATATCGAACAGATACGATACTGGTTTACACAAAGAATATCGCCTAGCTCTAAAACGGCAGCACCCGAATGCAACTTAGAGTAAGAAAGAACGACCTTCTGCTACCTTTTTATCAGCAATAATTACTACTCCCTCTTCCTAAATGTAAGTCTTTTTAGAGATTTCTATGCGGACTACATACGAATGTATATAGACGCACTTTAGAGTGTGGATTCACTCATTTTGCTCCGTATGTAATCCTTAGTGGAATCTCTAGAAAGACTTATATTTAGGAATGGAAGAAGTATATTATATATGAGTGAGGGGGAAAAGGGCACGTAAGAGTTGAAATGTAAAAAAATACATGGACGCACTTTATTGGCAATATCCTCCTCGATCCGGCCTTAGAGGTTGATGCCCCCAGTTGAAAGAAAATGGTGTGGAAAATGTAAGGGTTCAAAACTACCAAAAAAAAAAGCAATGTGCTAATGCCTTGGGGATTTTTCGGCTCTGGCCTCTTTGGGCACAAACTTCACAGCTTTTCTGCTTTTTCTTTTTTTTTCTTGGGCTCATCTTTTTCTTCTTTTTTGGCACTACGGCCTCTTTCCTTTTTTTCTCTTGGGCTCTATCTAACTAAGGCCTCTTTTCTCTATTTTTCTGGGCTGCAAGCCCTCTTTTTTTTTCTCAGTCTGTTATCCCCGTGGAGGTGATACCATGATAGCCAACGCAGTATATAAACTGGCAGTGCCGTCCCACGACGGGCGATGTGGGACTAATCAAACCTGGGAACGGTGCAGTCTCGCCCGCATGGACCGGCGCGCGTGCGAGGCCCAATCGAGGGGCGCGTGAATGAAATAAAAAGGCACTTATTTACGTACGTAAGGGAAGCCGGTCGAGAGATCGAACGCCCGACCTCCTTTTTACCAACCGTCGTTTCGAAACACATCATTTCTTTCCCCTCTTAAAAGAAACATATCATTTCCGGTTCCGGTTAAACATATCTCCCGTCGCTCTCCGGCGAAATCACACCTCTGCGAACACTCCCAACTGCAGTGCACTCTAGGCCATTGGCAGAGAAACCATCTTCTTCTCATTCTTGTTGGAAGAGAGAAGTCCGCATTCTTGTTGAAACCATCTATACTTGAGTTGTCACAAGCTCAAACTCGCTAAACCCAAAATCACCCCCACCCCTAACCCAGTTAAACTGGCTTTCAGTCCAGTTTTCTTCAAAACAACTCCACATGACATCCAACACAGAAGATGGAGCTGGTTGAAGGATGAAATACCAGGAGCTCGAAGGCGGTGGGAAGAACAGGTCACGTCATGGGGAGTTCAGACGAGCAAGAGAGCTGGAAAAGCACAACCGTGAGCGGCGAGCAGCAGCAGGCCGACGTCACCAAATGCAGGAGCAGTGGCGGCATGGTGTGCGAGGATGAGTGGGAGAGGTGAGGAAGTGCCCGCCGCTCACGGCGGGCGGATGTATGAGCACCAGCGGCAGCAAGTTGCCTCTTAACCAGGGCATGGGCTGAAGAGAACCATGGCTGGCAGAGAGAGGGAGAGGAGAAAGAAGAAAGAAGAAAAGAGAACCGAGACCAAAATCGGTCTAAGCAGGTTAGAGGGGAGATTTAGACGGTTAAGCAAGTTCGAGGTTGTGGTTTGGACCACCTGCACTTTAGGCCATTAGCGGAGAAACTGGTGCAAGCTACGAGAATCATCTTCTTCTCATCATAGCAGTACTTCTCATTGTTGTTGAAAAACATCTCTCGAATGATAGATGGACAGAATACCTTTTGCTGGCAAGTACACGAACCCTTCTGGAACATCTCTGGGTCGTTGTTGTAGTTTATCCGAAACCGCTGAAAGAGCAAATCGTTCTTGTCCGTTGATAATGTTCCCTTCAGAGAAAACACTACAGTTACTGAATGTAGATAACAGAAGAATTGAATGGGATATTAGATCATGTCGATGTTGACTTTAGACCTTCAGTATCTCATGAACTTCATCTTCACCTTCACCTTTTCCGGACTTCACTAGTATCCAAAAGCATGTGTTGTACTGGTTTCTGTTGTGGCCTGTGAATAAGTATTCGTCACGGCATACTGCTAAACAAGCAATAAACTTAAAGCATGCGTACTGCTGAAGTTGAACAACTAAATTCAGATATTACATGCCGGTTGACAAGTTCCTAAATACTTTCGATTAGTTCAAGATCTGCTCTTTTAGGAGGAATAACTCACATTCTGCTTGTCTCCATGACAAATAATCACAAAGAATCTTTGGCTTTGGGTAACATAGAACCTCTGCCTCAAACTGTGGTGGCTGCACCAGTTCTTTATTTACTTTCCAGTTCAGCATGTAAAAATAAGTGAAACATGAACATGAAGAAAGGTTTAATCTGCATAAGAAGTTGCATATCTTATCAAAGGCTAGACCAGTTGAAAACACATACCGTAAAAATTCATAAAACTAAATAAGTACCTCTCATCTCTTTGATATAATTCGGTGTTCTCTTGGAACAAAAAGCTGCAACAATAACAAAAAATAAACACATACTGTTTGAACTTAGAAGGGCCCTGTAACAACATATTTTGCTGATAAATGAAGCGACATTTCGATTTGACAATTAGCTTATTAATACTTGCCGAAGTACCAATTTACTCATTTTTCGTTGTTCAGAATACAGAATCAGTCAGTTTGTTGCTTACTTTGCCACTGAATTTACCTTTTCCCATAGCCATCTGGGATAATGATGTGGAAGCTTTCAGGGAGATTTGATCATATGCCCTTATTTTATTTTTGCAGGGGGTCATATGCCCTATTTTAGTTCGCCATAGATCATACGCCCTTGTTTTCTTTGCCATCTTGGTCATCTGCCATGTCTAATTACTTGAATAATTTCAAAATTCTGAGCCTAGTAATGCCACGTGAAATGAAGGTCACACCCCTTGGTAAACTTGCAATTTCTCTAAACACTACATATCTCAACAGAACCAACCAGTCCGACATGTCTGTCCCATTCAACAAAGTGACCACGATCCATTGCGCAGATATTCTACTTCACTAGCTTCAGTAGCAACACTAGAAGAAGAATGACGAAAACAAAGTACACTAAAACCTGAAGCTTTGCATTTTGGGCGGCCAACTTCTCGATACGTCGATCCAGTGCTGCAGTCTCAACCCTAATAGCATCAATTTGAGCTCTTGTAGCATCAATTTGAGCTCTTGTAGCATCATTTTCAGCCCTCGTAGCATCAATACGTCGCTGCATTTCTCGTGACACGCGGCGAGCAGACGCATTGCCCATGATGAGCACATTTATCATCCAAATTTCCTCGACCATGTCCAAGTACTTGTCCAGCCACATGAAGAAACGCCAGTATTTCACCTGTCAAAACATACTGAAGTCAGTAAGTTGCTTGAACCAGACATCAGTCATATGATATACGACTTGGCTCTGAACATTAAAGAACAGAGAAGCAACCTTCATATCCTTGCCATTCCTTGGGCATTCCACTGAATATTTGCCCGGATTCAGACATGTCGCTGACTGCTTCACGATTCTCTTCCACATTCTGGACATCCAGTCAGAGGGAGTCCCTTTGTGGGCGTCGGCTGGGAACAGATACGAGTGCAAAGCTAGGGTTAGCGGAGCGAGCCAAGGCTGGAGCGAAATTGAAAGGACAGATGCAATCGGTAGGTAGAATCGGTTACCTAGTCGCCGGAGGTGCGGCACACGTGCTTGCCAGATTCGCCGCCGGGCCCGTGGTGCTGGGGCAATAGCGGCGCCTGTAGTGCCCGAGTAGCCGAGCCTCCTGCGGTTGCTTCCTGGTGGCTGGGGACTCCGCGCCTCCGGAGCCGCTGGAGTCGCCGTGCAACGCCGCCGCCCGCCGGAGTGGCTGCACATCGGTGCTCACGAACAGAGGACGAGACGGGGGATTTTTTTTTTTTTTGAGGGAGCTGGTTCGGTCGGTCGGTGGATCCGTTTGGGTCGGGCTCCGTATGAAAACAAGACCGACTCTACGTAGCTAAATGCCCATGAGATAAAATATATATGATAAGTATTTTTTATCCTATGAGCACCTTCAAGATGGGTCGGCACAACATCTTAATATTTTATTTTAATTTTTTCGGAAAAACTTTAAATCTATTCATCAACTATCAAGGTAGTATATAAAGCAGATCAGAAATATAAAAAAATGCATTAATGTCCGCAGACCACCTAGCGACGACTACAAACACTGAAACGAGCCGAAGGCGCGTCGCCGCCATTGCCCTTCCACACCGGAGTTGGTCAAACCTTGTTGTAGCAAACAGTCGAAAAGTCGTCGTGTTAATGACCTACAGGATTAGCGTACCAGAACAACAACCCGCCACCAATGAAGAGAAGCGTAGATCTAAAGGACCAAATCCCGTGAGATTTGTCGGAGACAAACCTCCATCTATCCTCCGACAATGCAAAAAGCACCGCCGAGACGGGGGCTTGACGGGGAAAACCTTATTCCATCTTTAAGAAGACCGTTCAACCTGTTGTCAAAACTAAACTTGGCAACCTCATGAGCCACCATGTTAGCGTGCCGATTGATCTTGATGATCTTGAAATTATTCATAAGCTTCATAATGCTTCATGCTTCCTTCTTAAGATCAACAAAAGTGGACCTTTCAAGAAAATCATTTGCAAGAAAGGAGACCACAAAAGAGCTATCAAATTCTACAATAACGGGTTCGTTGAGACTGATACCAACATAAAGCCCAGCAAGGCACGCACGAATCATTGCTTCATCAACACATGTGCACGACAATAAAATCCCAAGAAGAAAGGATGATTTGACCCGTATGATCTCTGGCAACAACCCCCACGCTGGCAGCTTTCATGCTCTCCACAAAGCTGGCATCAAACCCATTAACCATTGCGCAAAGGGCGCACCCTCGCAACGTCCGCATTGGCAGGAAGCACTGTTTCATCGGGCGAATTGTTATGGGAGCCAGTCGGGAGAGAGATCTGTGCCTGGCCAATCGGCTTCATCAGACCAGTTCCTGGTGTAGTGCGTCGTCGGCTGAAAGGCACCGGTTGGTTGTGCGCATGGGGCGTTGGAGGCATCGTGCGCACCCGAGTTGAGTGCACGAAGGTGGGATCATGTACCTCTGCCTCGTGGCATTGTTTTTGTCTACTTTGGGCGTCGTCGTCTCTTTCTCCTTCACACACACGTCTCCTCCTCTCTTCCTTTCCCACTCGTGCACGCCACTTCCTCTCATTCCTTCTCCCCTTTGTCTCAGCGCTCCTCAATCTCCCACCGCGACCGCTCGAGAACGACGGCGATGAGGAGGCCCGACCCTTGGCGCGGACCCGCGCCCCTGAGCAGTGGTGACGTCAGATCTCTCTGCACTAGTAGAAAACGGAGCTTTAATACCGGTTCATAAGGGCCTTTAATACCGGTTCTGCAACCGGCACTAAAGAGTGGAGACTAAAGCCCCCCCTCCCCCCCTTTAGTACCGGTTCGGCACAAACCGCCACTAAAGACCCACCACGTGGCGCGAGCTCGCGCCGTGGTATGGACCTTTAATACCGGTTGGTGTTACCAACCGGTACTAAAGGTATTATTATTTTTGATTTTGAAAAAAAAATTGATTTTTTTATTTTCAATTTTTTGAATTATTTGATGATTTAGTCTCTAATTGCCCCTCTTAACTACTCAAGTGTGGATCATTCATTCCAAATCGTCTAACTTCTCGCCCGGTCACCCATCCTCTCACTCCCCCAGTCTGAGCACGCTTAACTTCGGAGTTCTATTCTCCCTACTTTCCAAGTCTGCACTTGTTGTTTTCCTGACAAATGTAAGCTGTAAATCCTATTAACCCTCAGCAGTTTAGTTTGAGCATTAGGTCACACATTTCACCGTTTGAGTTTTAAACTATTATTTAAAAAAACAGTAATTATTTAGTAACACTAATATTTCTGAAATAAGTTTGACCACAGTTTGACCATAGTTTGACCAGATTTGACCAAAATTCAAAAAATTGAAATAATTATTTAGTAATACTAATATTCTTGAATAAGTATGTAGTAACATTAATACTTCTTGAATAAGTAGTTTGACCATAGTTTGACCAGATTTAACCAAAATTAAAAAAAACTTAAATCTGAGCATATCTTTTTCTCCTTTTGGTATTTGAGGATTCTAAAAAATTGCAAATAGGCCGTAAGCTGTCAAAATCGGATGCGGATTTTCGTGCTGATTTTTTTTTATATTATACGTTTTTTTCCGACATTGTATGCAAAAGTTATAGCCGTTTTACATTTCCCCTACACTTTTTGCAAAACATGTCCAAATTTAAGTTTTTTAATTTTCCTAACTAGTAGATGTAGTAATATAACTACATCTCGAAGAATTTTATTTTTTGAATTCTTTATCATTTTCTTTTGTATTTTTCAAAACCGAAATGGCGATATACAGGGGGGTAGAGATTTAAAATTGCTCTTTAGTACCGGTTTGTGCCACGAACCGGTATTATAGGTCAAAACCCTTTAGTACCGGTTCGTGGCACGAACCGGTACTAAAGGTTAGCCCTTTAGTACCGGTTTGTGCCACGAACCGGTACTAAAGGTGATCGCGGGGCCCCGGCCTAACGCCAGCCTGCCACCACCCCTTTAGTACCGGTTCATGGCACGAACCGGTACTAAAGGTTCAAAACGAACCGGCATTAATGCATAGCCGTTCGAACCGTCACTAATGGTACCATTAGTACCAGACCAAAATCGAACCGGCACTAATGTGTCTCACATTAGGTCCTTTTTCTACTAGTGCTGTCTCGCGAGGCCGGCCATCCCGTCTGTGTTGCGACGCCGCCGGTATGAAGGCCGGGCTCCGGCAGCCAACGCGGTGTCATGTGCGCCCGCGGGGGCTCTGGGGACCGCGTGCGGGGGACTGCGCAACGTCCAGTCGTGGGTTCTGCTAATGCCAAGCCGTAGATCTGAGCTGCTGTCTCCACTTCCTCCTTCCTGACTTCAAAGTATGATCAGCTAGATCATTTCTTCTCATCAGACGCACCACCAGTTTGTCTTGGTTGCTAAAATCAATCAATGCCTCCAAGGTATGGAGGGGACGGGGCCTTCCCAATTATGGGTATTCAGATCTGCCCTACTCATGGCAGCATAATGTATTTTGTCATAGGTTACCAATTATTGTTGTGAGATGAGCCAACTTGTAGATTTTTCAAAAGGGATCCTGAATTCTCTGACTACAAGTTCAGAAAGACAACAAGATAACACATGGACAACTTGATTCAGTGGTTTGTAAGTTGCTGCATGATGCTAACTTGGGAAATCTCTCTATTGGCTATGAAAGCATGCATTTGCATATTGCAGCTGGGTGATTGTTGAAACAATATCCTTTTTTCTTTTGATGATTTTTATTCTTAACTGCTTTGGCAGGGATCCTCCATATCAAGGGAAGAGCGGGGTAGTGTGGGCGAGGGAAGTCCTTGTGTACCAGGTGGAGCTCCTCGTTCCTCTCATTCTCCCCCTTTTGATTATGCCTGCCTCACTTCCATGTCTCTTCGGCCCTTTTATTTCTCTTAACATTTTTCTAAATGTCATAATTGTCACAATTGTGCAGGTTTCTGAAAGAAACACGAAAGGAAACAAGATCGAATATGGTGAATCCTAATGCTTTACGTGCACAACGCGAATCCTTGGCGTTGCTTATTCATGTGGATGCGTGCCCCTTGCATGTACATGTTTCTTTCCTCTCTCTCCCTGCACACACGCTGCACATACGGAACATGCATGCCGACTTTATCTTCCCTCTCCCTTCTAATTAAATCACCTTTTGTTTTGCTTTGACAATTTAGATGGTTCATATCTTTCAAACCAAAATTGTGTTTTTAAAACTTTTTATATATTTGAACTCGTGGTGCCAGGCCCTTTAGAACAAGATCAGGTACGGGAGCTCTCAAAGCGAACGCTACGCTCTCGAGACGTAGGGAACTCTCATGTGAAGAAGGTAAGTGCAAGATGGGCCAGCCCAGGCGCCCGGGAGCTACAACCTTGTTTTTCCTTTCATGATTTTTTTCTTTTTAGCTTTTTTTACTTTTATTTATACTTCCAAATATGATAATAAATAGATTACAAAAAATTACGTAAAATATTTGGAAAAAATGTTAACCAAAGCGTTCAATTTTTTTAAATGGTTTTTTTGCGGGATTTTTTTTAAAAATGTTAACCAAGCATTTGAAAAAAAATGTTAAATATGTTAACCAAGCGTTTGAAAAAAATGTTAAATATGTTAACCAAGCTTTTCCAAAAAATTGTGTCTCATGTATTAAAAATATATACAATGTGTGTGATAAATGTTGATCATGTATTTAAAAATGGTAATCCAGCATTTGAAAAATATTGAGCATGTATTCAAAAAATATTAATCTTCTATTTCAAAAAATTTAATCAAGCATTTGAAAAATGCTAAATGTGTATAGAAAAAAATGTTAACCATGTTTTAGAAAATGTTAATCTTGTACTTGAAAAATGTTAGTCAAGCATTTGAAAAAATGTTAAACTTCTATTTGAAAGATTTTAAACATGTATTACAAAAATGTATTAAATAAATACCCAAAATGTATCATGTGTACGAAAATATAGATATAAAAATATAAATTTTCAAAGAATGTTTATCATGTAGTTCAACATGCTAAACATGTATATAAAAATATTTCTGATGTATACAAGAATATTGAATGTGTACTAACCGATGTTTTCGAGTCGACGTGTCGACGGGTCGCTCGGGGGGGGGGGGGGGGGGGGGGGGCGACTCTAGACTAGTCGTGACTAGTCTAGACTCACCGTCGACGAGTCGACGTGACTTAAGCAGTAGGTAGTAGGTACATTAAGTAAATGCAACCAGATTCAAATGCAAGGAAATAAGTTCAACACTTCAAGTCTTCAACACCAAAACATGAATGACAGATTCAAATGCAAGGAAATAAGTTCAACACTTCAAGTCTTCAATCAATCAAGCCTCAAGCTCCATGTCTTCAAGCTGAAAATCGGTGTCTTCATCATCTGGTGATTCAACATCGTCTTCATCGCTGCTCTCCATGTCTTTGTCATATTCTGCTGCTTCTAATTCAGCCCTCAACTCTTCATCATGCACAACCAACCTTGTTCTTGTGTTGTTCCGAGTGTAGGTGATGTAAGGGCGTATGGGTCGTGCAATAGACTCGCTAGGATCACCACGAGCTCTCCTAGGATAGTTGCGGCCTGCTAGAGAAGTTGACGCACCCATGGCTTCATCAACCTGAGACAAAAGTAGTGGTGTTTCACCGTCCATGACTTGAGCCTGATCTTCATGTACTATTTCAGCATTGATATCAACCCGTTCATTATCCCATTCGAATTCTTCTAGGACAAGTGGACTAGATTTCTTTGCTTTAGAGCCTTGCTCACGCAGATTCTGAAACCTAGCTTCCATTTTTCGGTTGTACGAGACATATGATAGCTTGTTCAATCTCTTGTACTCTAGACGGTTTCTCCCTTTGGTGTGGATCTGCAAGCACACAAACATGTGAGAAGCTGCTGGAATTAGCCTATCAAACCAGCCAACTAATGGCTACTTACATGAGCAAATACACTCCAATTGCGCTCGCAGCCGGATGCTGAACAACATAGACTAATGATTCGCTTTGCAAGAGTTTGGAGGTCAAAAGCAAGGCCACCATAAGCATTCCACCAAAGAACTACAAAACCAAGAAGTCCCACATTAAAGATAAGGCCACAAAAACTAGCAATTAGTGGAGTAATTGAGCTGAACAAGAAGACACAAGCTGCCATAAAATTTATGCTTACGAGGGTTTTTTTGTCACATACTTTAATTAACAATGGCTTCGAGAAACATTCACTCCCCAGCTCATAGTCGTCAGCTTCCCTACTTATAGTTCTTTGCTGCTCATCATCGGGCACCATCTTCCATAGCACATCATTGAACATTGAACGGAGACGGGAAGCTTGTCTTTTGTTGGACTCCTTAATGGCAAAGAATTTATTTGGGTTCAAGAACAAAGAAGCCCCATGTAGCTTTTGTTCCATCTGATTATCCCACCTCTTATCAACAATAGCTACCACTTGACCTAGGAGGTTTGGCTTATGTGTCAAAGCTTCCTTTATGTGTGTCTTTGCAAAATCCATGGTTGCCCACATTTCTGCCATAGCCGGGGTCTCATCACCATCAGCGATCCTCAAAGCTCTAAGAAGTGGTTGTGAAGCTCTCATGCAATGCTCCACTGATTGCCAAAATGACACGGAGATCACAGTTGCTTCAGCCGCCTTCCTGTTGGGGAACGTTGCAGAAAATAAAAAATTTCTACGCTTCACCAAGATCAATCTATGGAGTCATCTAGCAACGAGAGAGATGAGTGCATCTACGTACCCTTGTAGATCACGCGCGGAAGCGTTCAAGAGAACGGGTTTGAGGGAGTTGTACTCGTCGTGATCCAAATCACCGAAGATCCTAGTGCCGAACGGACGACACCTTCGCGTTCAACACACGTACGGTTGGGGAAGACGTCTCCTCCTTCTTGATCCAGCAAGGGGAAGGGAGAGGTTGATGGAGATCCAGCAGCACGACGGCGTGGTGGTGGAAGTAGCGGCGATCTCGGCAGGGCTTCGCCAAGCTCAGCGATAGGGAGAGGTGTTATGAGGGGAGAGGGACGCGCCAGGAGCAGGGGTGCGCAGCCCTCCCTCCCCCCTCTTTATATAGGGGCCCTGGGGGCGCCGACCCCCTAGAGATCCCATCTCAAGGGGGGGCGACGGTCAAGGGGGGAACTTGGCCCCCAAGCCAAGTGGGGCGCCCCCCCACCCCTAGGGTTTCCAACCCTAGGCGCAGGGGAGGCCCAAGGGGGGCGCACCAGCCCACCAGGGGCTGATTCCCCTCCCACTTCAGCCCATGGGGCCCTACGGGATAGGTGGCCCCACCCGGTGGACCCCCGGGACCCTTCCGGTGGTCCCGGTACAATACTGGTGACCCCGAAACTTTCCTGGTAGCCGAAACTGGACTTCCTATATACAATTCTTCACCTCCGGACCATTCTGGGACTCCTCGTGACGTCCGGGATATCATCTGGGACTCCGAACAACTTTCGGGTTACTGCATACTAATATCTCTACAACCCTAGCGTCACCGAACCTAAAGTGTGTAGACCCTACGGGTTCGGGAGACACGCAGACATGATCGAGACGACTCTTTGGTCCATAACCAACAGCGGGATCTTGATACCCATGTTGGCTCCCACATGCTCCTCGATGATCTCATTGGATGAACCACGATGTCGAGGATTCAAGTAATCATGTATACAATTCCCTTTGTCAATCGGTACGTTACTTGCCCGAGATTCGATCGTTGGTATCCTAATACCTCGTTCAATCTTGTTACCAGCAAGTCACTTTACTCGTACCGAATGCATGATCTTGTGACCAACCACTTAGTCGCTTTGAGCTCATTATGATGATGCATTACCGAGTGGGCCCAGAGATACCTCTCCGTCATACGGAGTGACAAATCCCAATCTCGATCCGTGTCAACCCAACAGATACTTTCGGGGATACTTGTAGTATACCTTTATAGTCACCCAGTTATGTTGTGACGTTTGGTACACCCAAAGCACTCCTACGGCATCTGGGAGTTACATGATCTCATGGTATAAGGAAATGATACTTGACATGGGAAAAGCTCTAGCAAACGAACTACACGATCTTGTGCTATGCTTAGGATTGGGTCTTGTCCATCACATCATTCTCCTAATGATGTGATCCCGTTATCAATGACATCCAATGTCCATAGTCAGGAAACCATGACTATTTGTTGATCAACGAGCTAGTCAACTAGAGGCTCACTAGGGACATGTTATGGTCTATGTATTCACACATGTATTATGATTTCCAGATAACACAATTATAGCATGAATAATAGACAATTATCATGAACGAGGAAATATAATAATAATCATTTTATTATTGCCTCTAGGGCATATTTCCAACAGTCTCCCACTTGCACTAGAGTCAATAATCTAGTTACATTGTGATGAATCGAACACCCATAGAGTTCTGTTGTTGATCATGTTTTGCTCGTGGAAGAGGTTTAGTCAACGGATCTGCGACATTCAGATCCGTATGCACTTTGCAAATATCTATGTCCCCATCTTGAACATTTTCACGAGTGGAGTTGAAGCGACGCTTGATGTGACTGGTCTTCTTGTGAAACCTGGGCTCCTTGGCAAGGGCAATAGCTCCAGTGTTGTCGTAGAAGAGAGTGATCGGCCCCGACGCATTGGGTATGACTCCTAGGTCGGTGATGAACTTCTTCATCCAGATTGCTTCATGCGCTGCCTCCGGGGCTGCCATGTACTCCGCTTCACATGTAGATCCCGCCACGACGCTTTGCTTGCAACTGCACCAGCTTACTGCCCCACCATTCAAAATATACATGTATCCGGTTTGTGACTTAGAGTCATCCAGATCTGTGTCGAAGCTAGCGTCGACGTAACCCTTTACGACGAGCTCTTCGTCACCTCCATATACGAGAAACATATCCTTAGTCCTTTTCAGGTACTTCAGGATATTCTTGACCATTGTCCAGTGTTCCATGCCGGGATTACTTTGGTACCTTCCTACCAAACTTACGGCAAGGTTTACATCAGGTCTGGTACACAACATGGCATACATGATAGACCCTATGGCCGAGGCATAGGGGACAACACTCATCTTTTCTTTATCTTCTGCCGTGGTCGGACATTGAGCCGAGCTCAATTTCACACCTTGCAACACAGGCAAGAACCCCTTCTTGGACTGATCCATATTGAACTTCTTCAATATCTTATCAAGGTATGTGCTTTGTGAAAGACCTATGAGGCGTCTCGATCTATCTCAATAGATCTTGATGCCTAATATGTAAGCAGCTTCCCCAAGGTCCTTCATTGAAAAACACTTATTCAAGTAGGCCTTAATGCTGTCCAAAAGTTCTATATCATTTCCCATCAAAAGTATGTCATCCACATATAATATGAGAAATGCTACAGAGCTCCCAGTCACTTTCTTGTAAATGCAGGCTTCTCCATAAGTCTGCATAAACCCAAACGCTTTGATCATTTCATTAAAGTGAATGTTCCAACTCCGAGATGCCTGCACCAGCCCATAGATGGAGCGCTAGAGCTTGCATACCTTGTTAGCATTCTTAGGATCGACAAAACCTTCCGGCTGCATCATATACAATTCTTCCTTAAGAAAGCCATTAAGGAATGTCGTTTTGACGTCCATTTGCCATATCTCATAATCATAGTATGCGGCAATTGCTAACATGATTCGGATGGACTTCAGCTTCGCTACGGGAGAGAAAGTCTCATCATAGTCAACCCATTGAACTTGTCGATAACCCTTAGCGACAAGTCGAGCTTTATAGATGGTAACATTACCATCCGCGTCCGTCTTCTTCTTAAAGATCCATTTGTTTTCTATCGCTCGCCGATCATCGGGCAAGTCTGTCAAAGTCCATACTTTGTTTTCATACATGGATCCTATCTCGGATTGCATGGCTTCAAGCCATATGTTGGAATCCGGGCCCGCCATTGCTTCTTCATAGTTCGAAGGTTCACCGTTGTCTAACAACATGATTTCCAGGACAGGGTTGCCATACCACTCTGGTGTGGAACGTGTCCTCGTGGACCTACGAAGTTCGGTAGTAATTTGATCCGAAGTACCTTGATCATCATCATTAATTTTCTCTCTAGTCGGTGCAGGCACCACAGGAACATCTTCCTGAGCTGCAGTACTTTCCGGTTCAAGAGGTAGTACTTCATCAAGTTCCACTTTCCTCCCACTTACTTCTTTCGAGAGAAACTCTTTCTCCAGAAAGGACCCGTTCTTGGCAACAAAGATCTTTCCTTCGGATCTGAGGTAGAAGGTATACCCAATGGTTTCCTTAGGGTATCCTATGAAGACGCATTTTTCCAACTTGGGTTTGAGCTTTTCAGGTTGAAGTTTCTTGACATAAGCATCGCATCCCCAAACTTTTAGAAACGACGTCTTAGGTTTCTTCCCAAACCATAATTCATACGGTGTCGTCTCAACGGATTTAGACGGTGCCCTATTTAAAGTGAATGTAGCTATCTCTAGAGCGTATCCCCAAAATGATAGCGGTAAGTCGGTGAGTGACATCATAGATCGCACCATATCCAATAGTGTGCGATTACGACGTTCGGACACACCGTTACGCTGAGGTGTTCCAGGCGGCGTGAGTTGTGAAATGATTCCACATTTCCTTAAGTGCGTACCAAATTCGTGACTTAAATATTCTCCCCCACGATCTGATCGTAAGAACTTTATCTTCCGGTCACGTTGATTCTCTACCTCATTCTGAAATTCCTTGAACTTTTCAAAGGTCTCAGACTTGTGTTTCATCAAGTAGACATACCCATATCTACTCAAGTCGTCTGTGAGAGTGAGAACATAACGATAGCCTCCGCAAGCCTCAAAGCTCATTGGATCGCACACATCAGTATGTATGATTTCCAATAAGTTGGTTGCTCGCTCCATTGTTTCGGAGAACGGAGTCTTGGTCATTTTGCCCATGAGGCATGGTTCGCATGTGTCAAATGATTCGTAATCGAGAGACTATAAAAGTCCATCAGCATGGAGCTTCTTCATGCGCTTGACACCAATGTGACCAAAGCGGCAGTGCCACAAGTATGTGGGACTATCATTATCAACCTTACATCTTTTGGTATTCACACTATGAATATGTGTAACATCACATTCGAGATTCGTTAAGAATAAACCATTGACCAGTGGGGCATGACCACAAAACATATCTCTCATATAAATAGAACAACCATTATTTTCGGATTTAAATGAGTAGCCATCTCGTATTAAACGAGATCCAAATACAATGTTCATGCTCAAAGCTGGCACTAAATAATAATAATTGAGGTTTAAAACTAATCTCGTAGGTAAATGTAGAGGTAGCGTGCCGACGCGATCACATCGACCTTGGAACCATTCCCGACGCGCATCATCACCTCGTCCTTCGCCGGTCTTCGCTTATTTCGTAGCTCCTGTTTTGAGTTACAAATATGAGCAACTGCACCGGTATCAAATACCCAGGAGCTACTACGAGTACTAGTAAGGTACACATCAATTACATGTATATCATATATACCTTTAGTGTTGCCGGCCTTCTTGTCCGCTAAGTATTTGGGGCAGTTCCGCTTCCAGTGTCCCTTTCCCTTGCAATAAAAGTACTCAGTCTCAGGTTTGGGTCCATTCTTTGGCTTCTTCCCGGCAACTTGTTTACCGGGCGCGGCAACTCCCTTGCCGACCTTCTTGAAGTTCTTCTTACCCTTGCCTTTCTTGAAACTAGTGGTTTTATTGACCATCAACACTTGATGTTCCTTTTTGATTTCCACCTCCGCTGATTTCAGCATTGAAAATACTTCAGGAATAGTTTTCACCATCCCCTGCATATTGTAGTTCATCACAAAGCTCTTGTAGCTAGGTGGGAGCAACTGAAGGATTCTGTCAATGACCGCCTCGTCCGGGAGGTTAATGTCTAGCTGGGACAAGCGGTTGTGCAACCCAGACATTTTGAGTATGTGCTCACTGACAGAACTATTTTCCTCCATCTTACAACTGTAGAACTTGTCGAAGACTTCATATCTCTCGACCCGGGCATGAGCTTGGAAAACTATTTTCAGCTCTTCGAACATCTCATATGCTCTATGTTGCTCAAAACGCTTTTGGAGCCCCGGTTCTAAGCTGTAAAGCATGCCGCACTGAACGAGGGAGTAATCATCAGCACACGACTGCCAAGCATTCATAATGTCTTGGTTCTCTGGGATGGGTGCTTAACCTAGCGGTCCTTCTAGGACATATGCTTTCTTGGCAGCTATGAGGATGATCCTCAGGTTCCGGACCTAGTCCGTATAGTTGTTACCATCATCTTTCAGCTTGGTTTTCTCTAGGAACGCGTTGAAGTTGAGGTTGACATGAGCGTTGGCCATTTGATCTACAAGACATTTTGCAAAGGTTTTTAGACTAAGTTCATGATAATTAAGTTCATCTAATCAAATTATTTAATGAACTCCCACTCAGATTAGACATCCCTCTAGTCATCTAAGTGATACATGACCCGACTCAACTAGACCGTGTCCGATCATCATGCGAGACGTACTAGTCATCATCGGTGAACATCTCCATGTTGATCGTATCTTCCATATGACTCATGTTCGACCTTTCGGTCTCTTGTGTTCTGAGGCCATGTCTGTACATGCTAGGCTCGTCAAGTCAACCTAAGTGTGTTGCATGTGTAAATCAGTCTTACACCCGTTGTATGTGGACGTTGGAATCTATCACACCCGATCATCACGTGGTGCTTCGAAAGAACGAACTTTCGCAACGGCGCACAGTTAGGGGGAACACTTTCTTGAAATTATTGTGAGGGATCATCTTATTTACTACCGTCGTTCTAAGCAAATAAGATGCAAAAACATGATAAACATCACATGCAATCAAATAGTGACATGATATGGCCAATATCATTTTGCTCCTTTTGATCTCCATCTTCGAGGCGCCATGATCATCATCGTCACCGGCATGACACCATGATCTCCATCATCATGATCTCCATTATCGTGTCTTCATGAAGTTGTCACGCCAACGATTACTTCTACTTCTATGGCTAACGGTTTAGCAATAAAGTAAAGTAATTACATGGCGTTATTCAATGACACGCAGGTCATACAAAAAATAAAGACAACTCCTATGGCTCCTGCCAGTTGTCATACTCATCGACATGCAAGTCGTGATTCCTATTACAAGAACATGATCATTCTCATACATCACATATATTTCATTCATCACATCCTTTTGGCCATATCACATCACAAGGCATATGCTGCAAAAACAAGTTAGGCGTCCTCTAATTGTTGTTGCATATTTTTACGTGGCTGCTATAGGTTACTAGCAAGAACGTTTCTTACCTACGCCAAAACCACAACGTGATATGCCAATTTCTATTTACCCTTCATAAGGACCCTTTTCATCGAATCCGATCCGACTAAAGTGGGAGAGATAGACACCCGCTAGCCACCTTATGCAACTAGTGCATGTCAGTCGGTGGAACCTGTCTCACGTAAGTGTACGTGTAAGGTCGGTCCGGGCCGCTTCATCCCGCGATGTCGCCGAAACAAGATAAGACTAGTAGTGGCAAGAAAATTGACAACATCTACGCCCACAACAAGATTGTGTTCTACTCGTGCATAGAAACTACGCATAGACCTAGCTCATGATGCCACTGTTGGGGAACGTTGCAGAAAATAAAAAATTTCTACACTTCACCAAGATCAATCTATGGAGTCATCTAGCAACAAGAGAGAGGAGTGCATCTACATACCCTTGTAGATCACGCGCGGAAGCATTCAAGAGAACGGGGTTGAGGGAGTCGTACTCGTCGTGATCCAAATCACAGAAGATCCTAGTGCCGAACGGACGGCACCTCCGCGTTCAACTCATGTACGGTTGGGGAAGACGTCTCCTCCTTCTTGATCCAGCAAGGGGAAGGGAGAGGTTGATGGAGATCCAGCAGCACGACGGCGTGGTGGTGGAAGTAGCGCCGATCTCGGCAGGGCTTCGCCAAGCTCAGCGAGAGGGAGAGGTGTTACGAGGGGAGAGGGAGGCGCCAGGAGCAGAGGTGAGCAGCCCTCCCTCCCCTCCTCTTTATTTAGGGGCCCTGGGGGGGCACCGGTCCCCTAGAGATCCCATCTCAAGGGGGGGCGGCGGCCAAGGGGGGAACTTGCCCCCCAAGGCAAGTAGGGCGCCCCCCCCCCCCGCCCCTAGGGTTTCCAACCCTAGACGCAAGGGAGGCCCAAGGGGGGCGCACCAGCCCACCAGGGGCTGGTTCCCCTCCCACTTCAGCCCATGAGGCCCTCCGGGATAGGTGGCCCCACCCGGTGGATCCTCGGGACCCTTCCGGTGGTCCCGGTACAATACCGGTGACCCCGAAACTTTCCCGGTAGCCGAAACTGGACTTCCTATATACAATTCTTCACCTCCAGACCATTCCGGAACTCCTCGTGACATCCGGGATCTCATCCGGGACTCCGAACAACTTTCGGATTACCGCATACTAATATGTCTACAACCCTAGCGTCACCGAACCTTAAGTGTG
Source organism: Triticum aestivum (assembly GCF_018294505.1). Classification (NCBI taxonomy): domain Eukaryota; kingdom Viridiplantae; phylum Streptophyta; class Magnoliopsida; order Poales; family Poaceae; genus Triticum; species Triticum aestivum. The sequence continues at coordinate 55,157,767 of NC_057795.1, forward strand.
TAGACCCTACGGGTTCGGGAGACACGCAGACATGACCAAGATGACTCTCCGGTCAATAACCAACAGCGGGATCTGGATACCCATGCTGGCTCCCACATGCTCCTTGATGATCTCATCGGATGAACCACGATGTCGAGGATTCAAGTAATCCAGTATACAATTCCCTTTGTCAATCGGTACATTACTTGCCCGAGATTCGATCGTCGGTATCCCGATACCTTGTTCAATCTCATTACCGGCAAGTCAATTTACTTGTACCGTAATGCATGATCCCGTGACCAACCACTTAGTCACTTTGAGCTCATTATGATGATGCATTACCGAGTGGTCCCAGAGATACCTCTCCGTCATACGGAGTGAGAAATCCCAGTCTCGATCCGTATGAACCCAACAGATAGTTTTGGGGATACCTGTAGTATACCTTTATAGTCACCCAGTTACGTTGTGACATTTGGTGCACCCAAAGCACTCCTACGGTATCCGAGAGTTACACGATCTCATGGTCTAAGGAAATGATACTTGACATTGGAAAAGCTCTAGCAAACGAACTACACTATCTTGTGCTATGCTTAGGATTGGGTCTTGTCCATCACATCATTCTCCTAATGATGTGATCCCGTTATCAATGACATCCAATGTCCATAGTCAGGAAACCATGACTATCTGTTGATCAACGAGCTAGTCAACTAGAGGCTCACTAGGGACATGTTATGGTCTATGTATTCACACATGTATTATGATTTCCGGATAACACAATTATACCATGAATAATAGACAATTATCATGAACGAGGAAATATAATAATAATCATTTTATTATTGCCTCTAGGGCATATTTCCAACACTTCCCTCCTTCGCCGTCCTTTAATCTATTTGCATACCATTGTGGGCTAACAAAGAGAGTTTTCAATGTCTACCTTTGCTTCCACATGCTTGCCAAAGTAAGGAATGACGTAGCAAAACGAGTTGCTCCAGGCCTCACAATTTCTTGCTTACCATTCAAGTTTCTCATTAAATGAAGAACCTTTCCATGGGCATAAATAAATCTGGTTGTTCTCTTTGCTTTAGCAATGCAATGGCTGAACGCTTTGATCTTCCCAATGTCCTCTAGCATAAGATCCAAAAAGTGGGCAGCACAAGGTGTCCAATACATTGTAGGATACTTTTCCATTAGAAGTCTACCGGCTGCCTTGTAGTTAGACCCATTATCGCTAACTACTTGGACTACCAATTCAGGGCCAATTGCATCAATTTGTTCGCTCGACAGCTTTGCCACCAGATTTGCATCAACGGTTTCAGAAGAAACATTGGCTGTCCTTAAGAAGAAGGTGCCTTCTGGACTATTGACGAGGAAGTTGATCAAGTGCCGCCCAGTCATGTCCGTCCAGCCATCTGACATGAGTGAACAACCATATTCTTTCCATGCAACTTCATGCTTCCCTTTCAAGTTGTTGGTCTTGATATTTGCCTTCTCAAGCAATGGTTCCCTCACTTGATGATAAGTAGGAGATATATAATCAGAGCCACTGTGCCCTATAGATTCCAATAGAATCTCCCAACTCCTTGAATTGACAATATTGAGTGGAAGGCAATTCTCATACAAAAAGTCAGCTACATGACCATCTACATCATATTTTTGCTCCTTTGTCTTCTTCTTGTAATCCCTCATGTTCTTTTGAGTGCCCTTTGGCATATGTCTCTCGGCAACCACCTCTTCCGGTGTCTTCCGAATCTGATCTGCAATGGACTTTCCTTGCTTCTTTGCCACCGTCGCTGCCATGAGTAGTCCCCTCTGATTCCTTTTCGTGGAGGCGTTGGGGTTGGAGTTGGAAGCTCTTGAACTTCCTGCACGGTTCTCTTGTTCAGCACCTTCTTCACCATCTTCTTAACCACCTTCATCTCCATCAAGATTTTTGAAACGGAATGAGTGAGTCTTCAAGTAGTCGTGCATCTCCTTTCGAATTGCAGGGGTTGTCTTGGTACACATACTCACAATTGTAAACCCCCAGCAAGGTGTTTCTTCATCCTACAAGGTCCAGAGGTAATTTGCTTGCCGCACAAATTACACTGCAGCAACATAAGATCTGGCCAGAATGCATATTTCCATGCTGGATCCTTGCTCTTTGTTGGCCTCCTCTTAGGGTCTTTGAATGGATCATAGTGCTCATCGGCTTCTTCTGCAACTTGAGCTGATCGAACAACTTGGGCTTTCTCTGGCTGGGAGGACATGGTGCTTGCTGTGAATCTGTGATATAAGGAAAGATAACTCCACTTAGTTGTTTTTTTTCACCAAATCAAGCCCTAAGCTACCTAGCAGAAACACTAGAGGTCCTCCCAGCAGCAGCAGCATCTAGATCAGAGCAAAAGGAAAAGAGAGGAAAAGGGATGCATGATAGTACTTACCAAGTTACCAGGGGAGGAGCACACAGCAGCAGCAGCAACAACAACCAGGGGAGGAGTGGAGGAGCACAACAGCAGCAGCAACATCAACCAGGGGAGGAGTGGAAGAGCACAACAACAGCAACATCAACTAGGGGAGGAGTGGAGGAGCACAGCAGCAGCAGCAGCAGCAACCAGAGGAGGAGGGAAGGAGCACAGCAGCAGCAACCGAAGGAGGAGGGGAGGCAGCCGCCAGGGAGAGGGTTAGGTCAGGGTGAGGGGGAATGGATCCTCTATAGGGTTTCCAGGGGTGGGATGGGCTGATGGGCCAAGCAAATACTGTTACAAAAACACATAACTGTTGGGGGTCCAAAATAAGTGAGTCGCTCGACTCAGACATAGCGACTAGTCGTGACTAGTAGAGACTAGTGCTCGACTCATGCTAGGAGTTGAGTCGAGAGCCTGAGTCGCTCCTGCACTGGCGACTCATCGACTATTCGACGACTAGTCGCGACTAATCGAGCGACTCGAAAACAGAGGTACTAACACGTATTGAACAAAAATAACTGATGAAAATAAAAAAACAAAGAGAAGCAAAGAAACCCAATAAAAACGAAAAATAAACACAAAGAAAACAAACAAACAAAAAACCGAAGAAACCAATGCAAAAGAATGAAACCAAAAAACCCGAGAAAGAAACGAAGAAAACCGATGAAAACCAAGAAAGAAACCAAGAAAGAAGAAAACCAAGAAAGAAAAAGATGAAGAAAACAAATCAGTGAAAACCAGAAAGAAATGAAGAAACCAATGGAAAAGCAAAGGAAACAGAAAAATCGCAGAAGACCGGGAACAAAACAAAGAAAACCGGTGAAAAAACAAAGAAAACATACAACCGAGAAAAACCAAGAAGAAATTAAAAATTGGAAGAGGGAAAATTTTGATTTGAACCAGTGAAGCGATCTCTTGGGTGCCAGTATACCTGCCATGGGCCGGGCCTTAAAAAGCCCACGGCAGAAAACTAGGGCCCATGCCCTACCATCAGGCCTACTTTTCAAGCCCAAGCCCGACCCATCTAGTAAAAAGCCCTTAGGGCTTAAGGTCGTGGGCCGGGCCTCTTCCTTAAAATGCCAATATGCCAAGCCCAAGCCCGTCCAGGCCCTGCTGGTGGGCTCAAAACTCAGGCCCAAGCCCAGCCCACGGGCAAGCGCATCAGGCCTAGGCCCTGGATTTTAGGTCCGGGCCTGGGTGAGCCAACAGGGCCGGGACGGAGATGGCCAGCACTAGGTGCCAGCGATCGAAAAAAAGATAAACGGGCCAACCCAGTTTCTATGCGAGATAAGAAGTCCTTCAGGTGAAAGAAGCTACCATCTCGCTATAAGCAAGATATAGATTTCGGGGGCGCTATTTAGGCAGCTGGCGAGCACACGTGATCTTTTATGTTTATCTATTCTGTTGGTTTTATTTTTACTTTTAAAAATAACAATATATGAAAACAGCAGGCGGAATTTTGAAAGTGGATGCATACAGGCATCAATTTTTTTTAAATGGGAATTGATACATTCTGTTTTATCGGAAGCTGATACAACAGGCCGGATGTTTAACCGACAAAACTTGAAGCAACCGAAGTTTTTCAGCCTATGACTTGCAACTGTGACGAGCCAGTGTACATATGCGCATCATTTGTTCTTTTTTTTTTACTGATCAAGTATAGATTGAAGAGTACAGTACAGTGGAAGTGCGCTTTGTGAACTCGAAATCACTCTGTGTGGCTTCGGTTTCGAGCTGAATTGCGCTATAGCTGCAGGTGTGTATAGTTCACAACCTACAGACAGTCAGAGGCGACCTTCATGCGAGTAAATCAGCCGCTAGCACCAAGGCTTCTTTGAGCCAGAAATACTTTCTGGAGGACATGGACCAAATCTCCAAGGTAGCACCCAAGTCACTCACGGGCCAATGTGCGCATTGTCTTTGTTGTTTTAGGGTGCGGGGAGCAGGTCGGCTTGCTGATATATTGAGGCTTTACTTGCAATAATGTTATCAGTACCAGATAATAGTTCAACCTGTTTTATCCTCCGTCTTTTCTTGTAATTTTCTATTCACATTGGCCAGTGAATGACTTGGACCTGAATCTCTCACACTCCAGACATGACTTCCATGTTGTTGCCGCTCTCTCTCACGCTAAACTGGAGGTAGACGCATCACTTTTTTCTGGCGACCAACGCCCCGGCGCTCAAACGCCCTTTTTCTTTCAGCTGGCTCAGATTACATCAACGATTACAAGGCCTTTTATAGCCATACAGCGACGTAGCGCCCACGCAACTCCTCCGGCCAATACGCACACGTACACAACAAACTCCACATGCATCTACACATGCAGCTTGATCCGTACGTTCCGGCCGCGCGGAGCCGCGGACGACGCACTCCTATACGCACGACGCGGCTGCCTCCAACGGCCCCTGCTGCATGCACTAACAAACTGCAGACTAACTCAAACTGCTGACCATCACGCCACACACATACGCCCGCCACGCTCCCGATCCGTCCCGCGCGCACACACGCATGCCCGACGCGATCGCGGTGGCTTATGTCCAACATTCCAGGAGCTGGATCTGTTTGATTGAGAAGAAACCTCTTTACGCCAGACCGTGCTGAAGCTGCTGCCTCAACTCTGAACGTAGTTGTCAACATGGAAGGAAGAATATTTGCTTTGCACAAACCTGTTCCGCAATCTTGTTTATGGCCTACAATGACAGTTAGTGATCTAAAGTTCAAATGGTTTTAAAGTTTTCAGCAACGATGGCTGCATGGTGGGAATGCGATTGCATGCATTGGGTAAGTGTTTATGCTTGGTTTTTATTCTACATATTTTTTAGAAAAGGTTTTTATTCTACATATTGGATTTGTTCAACATATGTTTATGGCCTACAGAGGATTTGATCATATGCCGTTCTAATTAATTGCATCATCATTTCGAATTTCCGAGCCTGATATTGGCATGTGAAATGAAGATCTTGCCATTTGGCAAACTTGCAATTTCTCCGAACTCTCCATATAGCTCACAGAACCAGCAACACAGCCTTGTTCGTCCCGTTTGTACAGCAAGATGAACATGACTTTGGACATCAAGTGTAGTTGGACTCTTACGTTGATAAGAATGACAGGTAAGAAAGTGATTTCGCGTAGATTTAGTACTTTAGTCCAACTTCTCCGGAATGCAATATGCATGCCAATAAGCAACATGCTGAATTACTAACATTTGCATTAGGAGGCGACATCCCATTGTAATCGAATGATCGACTCACGCTTAATTTGTGCTCTCTAAATGAAAATAGTATGCCCTCTAAATGAAGATAGTATGCCCAAAGAGAATGGCTACAAACTATATATGCTGTGACTGCATGGCAGGAGATGGAGCAGCATAAGGTGCTTCGAATTATTATGATATGCATCTGCTGTTGGGAATCATTTTCTTAGAAGATTTAGATAAACAACATTTTACGACCTGAGGTTTTATTTTGAGATATTGGAGTCCACCAAATCCAGTGAAATCTCTTGTTGGCATGCACTTCTTGTTCCGTAAAGCAATTCCTGGTTATAGTCTAGGTTCCTCGTCCACCTTCTTCACCAGTTGTCACCACATTCTGTACGACTTTATTACTGATTCGGTAGGAGCTTCGAAACAGAGTGCATCAGTCTATGACCACACTCCATACCACTTGATTCTGCAGAAGCTTGGGATACTTGGAGTATAGCAAAGGGCGGCATGTGTATAAAATATAGTTTTGTGCCTTCAGACACAGAACAGTGGGTTTCCTGACATTGCTCCGAGCTCGCTACTTCTCTTTCCCCATCCCTTGTTCTTCCCAACAAAACAGACTTTGTATTTCCGTTATGCAAGTAATGGAAAGGGGGTAGCCCAGTTCGGAAAAAAATTGTACAAATATAGGAAAGTTTGTAAGTACCAAATTTGGTACCCCGAAATGAATATAAACCTCGGTTTCTTCTAGTCAAATGATTGATCTCAACTAGTACTCCAACATGAGTAAAAAGGTGTACTGCGGCTACCACAAAAAAACTCTGAAGTACCTCGACTTTACCATGCAGTCACTTCCTTTTGAAGAGTTAACAAGATCAACAGACTATATATGCACGTATGTCATACTGTCGTGCCTCGTACCCATGGCAATCTTTGCCGCCAAGCTCTTCCACTCGGTGGAAGAATGCATCAATGAGGGAGCATTTCATGCCGTGACTAAAATCATGACAAAAATCAAGCACCGATGTGTCGTCAAGCTATATGGCTTCTATTCCCGCTCCCGATGCAAATTTCCGGTGTAGGATCTTATCAAGAGGGGGAGCTTACGCGTCCATTCTGTGTGAGCGAGAGCTAGTGAAGGAGCTGGATTGGTCCAGGAGAGTTGTTGTCGTGAGGAATGCAGCTCAAGCTTTGTCGTACTTGCACCGTGATTGTGATGATCCGATCGTGCATTGCGACATAAAAAGCAGCAGCATTCTCCTGGACCATAAAGAGTATATGAAGCTGCATAGCTAATCTCTTATATATTTGGCATGTGTTTGTTTGAGATAACTGATCTATCCTGTCATGTTTCAACTTTGAAGTGTCCAGTTGATAGATGGATATATGAAGGAATTTATGTGGATTTTGTTGATAGATGAAGTGACATTTTGATTTGACAACGAGAGTGGTTTTTCTACACCCAGCTCGATTTTGTTGATAGATGAAGCGACATTGTTAAATAGCTTTGCTTATGTTTCACTAAGTTCCAGTTTGCTAAAAAAAACACTGATATTTGGTGGCAGTGCTTGGATGATAATTATGTGGTTGCTGTTGTCTATTTTGCCTCTGAGTTTATGTTTGCCCAAAGCCATATGGGAGAAAGACATAACCGCGACAAGTCAGCCTCCAGGAAAATTTGATCACACTACCCATATCGGCCGTTCATCATATGCCCTAATTTGGTTCATACAGGAAGGTGACTACAATTCATTACACGGAAATTCTATTTCACTAGTAGTATCACTATCGACACTAGAAGAATGATTTTTTTTCTTTTTTTTTCGAAAAGAGGGTTTACCCCAGCCTCTGCATCAGAAAGATGCATACGGCTCATATTATTAAAAATAAAATTCAGTAACAAAGTCTCCAAGTATCGAGGTGCGAAAAAAAGTAAAAGCTCGAAAGAGCTGAAATCCTAAGCCACAACCGGCTGGCAAACACAATAGGAGCACTACATGCCTATCCTATTACATGACCGCCATCCAAACCGGTTGAAAATATCCCGCACTACCATCTCCCATCGGGTAGACGCAGTAACCAAACGCTCCCTGGCCTCCGTCGGAGTGAGTAGCGACCACATACGGATGAATGCCGTGGCCCTGAAGATAACCTGCAAAAAGTGAATGTTTGTTGATCTGTTAAATACTAAATCATTTCTGCAGTTCCATACTGCCCAAAGTAAAGCACAAACGCCAACACGAATGTGTCTTGTAGTATCGGAATCAACCCCATCAAGCCATGGTCCAAATAACATATTGATAGAGGTGGGCTGATTAATATTAAACGCAATATGAATCGACCGCCACAGAATCTTAGCCAACGGACAATCGAGGAAGAGATGTTTGATGTTTTCGTTATTATCGCAAAAGCTACACCTAGATGAGCCCATCCAGTTGCGTTTTGCCAGGTTATCCTTAGTCAAAATGACTTGTTTATGCACAAACCACATAAACACTTTGATGCATAAGGGAACCTTTACTCTCCAAACGTGAATCGAGGAAGGGACAACGCTAGAGTTAATGACATCCAGATACATAGACTTAACCGAGAACGCACCATTCTTAGTAAGTTTCCAATGCAGCTGATCTGGTTGCTGGGTCAGCCGAACCTCCATTAAACGTCTAACAAGGTGGAGCCAAGCCTCCCAACGATTTCCGACTAGCGTCCTCCGAAAACTAATATTGAGGGGAGTGGATTGTAGAACAGATGCAACGTAGGCTTCTCTACGTCGCACAATATTGTACAAAGTAGGATATTGAAGTGCAAGAGGAGTCTCCCCAAGCCACGTATCCTCCCAAAATCTCGTAGTGGCTCCATTCCCGACAATAAATTTTGACTTGTTGAAAAAAAGTTGTTTGACTCTCATCAAACCCTTCCAAAAAGGTGAGTCGGAAGGCCTCACATTTACCTGGGCCAGGGTTTTAGCATAAAGATACTTATTACGCAAAATCTGAGCCCAAGTAGCTTCCGTCTCGGACGAAAGTTTAAAAAGCCATTTGCTAAGGAGACATATGTTTTTAACTTCCAAATTTTCAATGCCTAGACCCCCTTGGTCCTTCGGCCTACATATTATATCCCACTTAGCAAGCCTATACTTTTGTTTGAGGTCGTCAATCTGCCAAAAGAACCGAGATCGGTAGAAATCTAACCTTTTCCTGACTCCCACCGGAACCTGGAAAAAGTATAAGAGAAACATAGGCATACTGGTAAGGACCGAATTAATCAGAATCAATCGTCCTCCGTATGACATGAGCTTTCCTTTCCAACAGCTCAGTTTCTTTTCAAAGCGATCCTCGATGCATTTCCACTCACTGTTAGTCAGCTTACGATGATGAATGGGTATACCTAAGTACGTAAATGGTAAGGAACCCAATTCACATCCGAACAATTGTTTATACGTGTCCTGGTCCTCCTTTGCTCTTCCAAAGCAAAACAATTCGCTCTTGTGAAAGTTAATTTTGAGGCCAGATAGTTGTTCAAATAAGCATAACAGCAGCTTCATGTTTCTTGCTTTCGCCAAGTCGTGCTCCATAAAGATGATTGTATCATCAGCATACTGAAGAATGGAAATCCCTCCGTCAACTAGATGTGGGACCAGGCCACCTACCTGCCCTGCATCCTTTGCCCGACCTATTAAGATAGTGAGCATATCAGCCACTATATTAAACAGGATCGGTGACATCGGGTCTCTTTGCCTTAGCCCCTTGTGTGTTTGGAAATAGTGACCTATGTCGTCATTCACTTTAATCCCTACACTCCCTTTTTGCGTAAAGGAATCAATCTGGTTTCTCCAGGCCGGATCAAAACCTTTCATACGCAAAGCTTGTTGAAGGAAAGGCCATTTAACTTTATCATATGCTTTTTCAAAATCCACTTTAAAAACTGCGCCATCAAGTATTTTTGAGTGGATTTCATGGAGCGTTTCATGCAAGACAACAACCCCTTCAAGGATGTTTCGATCAGGCATGAAAGCAGTCTGGGACGGATGAACCACAGAGTGCGCAAACTGCGTAAGTCTGTTCGTCCCGACCTTGGTGAAGATTTTGAAACTCACATTAAGCAGACATATAGGTCTGAACTGCTCAATGCGAACCGCGTCTGTCTTCTTAGGAAGAAGAGTTATCGTTCCAAAATTCAGCTTAAACAACTGAAGTTGTCGCTCAAAAAACTCCTAGAACATGGGCATCAAATCACCCTTAATAAAATGCCAGCACTTTTTGTAGAACTCCGCCGGAAACCCATCCGGTCCTGGAGCCTTATTATTCTCCATCTGTGCAATCGCTTCAAACACCTCTTTCTCAGAGAAAGGAGCAGTCAGGAGCTCATTCTCGGCAGTCTCAAGTTGAAGAACATCCTCAACCCTAGACTCATCTAAAGACACAAAATTCTCTTCCGGGGGACCAAACAACTGTTTATAATAATTGGTAATATAGACTTTCAGATTGTCTTGACCAACTATCGTCCCTTCATCTTGTTCTAACTAAAAAATTCTCTTTTTACGATGCTTCCCATTAGCGATCAAATGAAAGAATTGAGTATTGTCCTCTCCTTGTACTATCTTGCGAACCTTAGCTCGCAACGCCCACTTCAATTCCTCCTCGCGAAGAAGCTGTTTAAGTCGCATCTCCGCCTCTATCTTTGTTTCCAACTCACTGGAATCCAAGATAGAAGTTTCAGCTTTAACTTCAAGGTTTTGAATAAGTAGAAGAAGTCTCTCCTTCTCCGCCTTATAAATACCATCCGTGTGCTTAGCCCATCCTCGAAGGAACCTTCAGAGATGACGAATCTTACATTGCCATCGCTTGATAGGCGTCCTTCCTCCTGAGTCATTAGCCCACTCCCGAGCTAACAACTCAAGGAAACCTTCTCCTTCAAACCAGGCAAGTTCAAACGAGAAAATGTTCTTGTTGCCCACAAACGTTTGAACCCCTGAATCAACTAGTAACGGTGTATGGTCAGAGACACCCCTTGTCAATGCCTGCACGGTTACCAGAGGAAACTTCTGTTCCCATTCGACACTTGCTAAGACACGGTCAAGTTTCTCAAACGTCGGGACCGGTAACGAATTAGCCCAAGTGAATTTCCTACCCGAAAGCTCTATCTGTCTGAGATCCAAACTTTCGATAATAGTGTTGAACATAAACGACCATCGGCCGTCAAAATTGTCATTATTCTTCTCCTCCTTCCTACGAATAATGTTGAAATCCCCCCCCCCCACTAAGAGGGGTAGCTGTTCGTTACCACAAATACGAACCAGATCCGCCAAAAAGTCTGGCTTGAGCTCTGGTTGCGCAGCTTCGCACACCGCCACCAAAGCCCAATCAAACCCATCTGCCTTAGTTCGAACTCGGAACTTGACGGCAAAATCCCCAAAAACTACACTCTGGACTTCCAACGTTTCGCACTTAACCCCAAGTAAAACCCCACCGGATCTTCCTCGAGGGGGGAGGCAATGCCAATCAAAATCTACCCCCCCCCCCCCCCGGACAAAGTGGCAAGAAATTGTGAAGTGAAGTTACTTCTTCTAGTCTCAGACAAAGCAATAAAATCTAAACGATGTTCAAGAGAAGCCTCCGCTAGAAATCTTCTTTTAACCAAGTCTCTAAGACCTCTGCTATTCCAGAAAATGCCTCTCATAATTCATCATAAAAAAAATTTGCAGTGCGGATCCTAGCACTCCTACGTGCAGCCGAGACTGGATAAACCTTCCGTTTCCACGTCCGCTTTGGCTTATGGTGACCATCAGCCTGGTCAGCACAGGCATTCTCATCTTCTATCGCCTCGGGCTCATCTACATAGAGAGACACCTCAGGAATGGTATCCTCCTCCGTCTCGGGTAGTGCAGGGTCAAGATCGGCACACAAGTCATCAAGAACCCTAACCCCCAGCGCCTCTATCTCCGAGTCGTTCATAGGTTTAACAGCAGCAATGTGACGGATCATATCTACCGCACGATCAGCTTCCAAATCAAGAATGTCATTAACCGACCTAGAGACCTCAAACTCATTGTTACCAAGTGAAACTCCAATTTGATTTGCATTATGAATAATTTCAGCATCAGTAAAATGCAAAATGGAATTGGACTGATTAACCGACATACCAGTGGAGGTTTCGACGTCGCACAGCTTGGCAGCTCTCAAAACAGACCTCAGCTGCATGTCATCAACGTCCGGCTGCTCCCGCAGCCTCCCGCTGACCCGCCTCCCCTGGGAGACTGGGTCCGGGATACCGCCAAAGGCGATGACCTCCTCGCGTGAAACTTTGCAATCTGGGCGGTCACCTCACCAAGTCGTTCATTCAATGCTGCATACTTGGCATCAAATTCAGCTCTCATGGCATCAAGTCTAGCGGTTATGGCATCAAGTTCAACCCTCATGGCATCATCGTGTCGCTGCATTTCTCGCGACACGCTAAGAGCTGCCGCGTTTCTCATCCAAATCTCCGCGACCATGTCCAAGTACCTGTCCAGCCACATGAAGAAACGCCAGCCTTTCACCTGGCCAGGTATACATACAAAGTTCAGCAACTTGCTTGAACCAAACATCAGGAAAACCATACGATGTAGTACTACTTGACACTTGACCCTGAACAGCATGGAACAGAGGAACAACCTGCTGCAAGATGTCACTCCTTGGGCATTTCACTGAAATTTTGCCTGGGTTCAGAGATGTCAACGACAGCTGCTTCAAGATCAAATTTTCGCGTCCACATTCTGCCCATTCAGTCGGATGGAGCCTCATCATTCCTTGGTGCACACCATCCGGGGCCGAGGGTTTGCTTGTGAGACTGGCAGCAGGGCCGGTCCTATCCTTCCAGAGGCCCATGGGCAAACTAAAAAAAAGAGAACACCCCATCTACTGTTAGTGGAGATAAAAGAATTTGTTTTCTTGCATACATGGGTACTTCAAAACTTCTACAATTCGATTTAATCATGGAACGAAATATGAATAGATTCCTTTTCACAGTTTGAGGGCTAATGATATCATTGAAATATCATAGATGGTACGAGTTTCAGCTACAGACTCTTGATTCCAAATCAATGAAAATAGGAGGTCTAATGACAACAACAAAAATGGGAACAAATAACATGCTAACTAAGCCCTGAATAGAAGCATCCTGACTGGTATCGTTTTCCACATCTATGATTAACCAGATTGCTGTTTTCCGTTATTGTGAACATCTAATTCCTCAGGATTCTGAGCAGTGAGCACCAACATTCCTAAACATGAAACCATCTACCTTTTCTGTTTCGTCTCCCTTTCTTCTTCACAACCAGAAGATTAAGAGATGCAGAGGCCCGGGGAATTTCTCCTTTTCGAAAAAAAAAGGAAGAAGATTCAGAGATACCTATTATGAAATCTGTGAGAGGGAGATAGAAATCCAGCCATGAAAGCATCCGGCTATGATCCTCACTCATCGTCTCCTCAAAGCAGCACCTGCACACGGACACATCGCACAAGCAGGAAAAAGACCAGTGATTCAGATGGGAAAGACAAGAATAGACGACAGTGCAATTGCCAAAGCGAGAAGGGTTTGAAAATTACACAAATCCTTTGAAACATGGAACCAGCAGCCTAGAATTCGCTTTGGGGTAAATCTGCAACTCTTGTCCCGCTCATAGTCGGATGGTAAGTATTTATAGGAGGAAAGAAATCCATAAGGCTGGTCACAGTGGGGAGGAACTTAAGAGTAACATCACACACTCCAATATAACTTTGCTTATGTGGCACGTATTTAATGAAGAGAGAGGTGCTTGTGGTAACTAGCTAAGTTACCGGAACATCACACACTCCAAGAAACAATGAGTCTATAACCTAATAAATACATCGTTGCATGACACTACATAGATGTTCCTACCCACTATGAAGATAGTAACATAGTCTAGGGAAGTGTGAAGTTACTAGCTTATGTTCTTGCCCATTGTGACCAGCCAAGAAAGTTAAGAAATTGGCAGAAAAAATGATCAACAGAATTATTAGCCATTAAGACCACTCCCAATGCAAAGGTGCTTAGATAAGGTGCTAAGTGCATTAAATACCTTAGCAACTCAAGTCCCCAATGCATAGGTGCTTAGCTTGTTGTTGCTAAGCACACTTTATTTAATGAGTTAGCACCTAAAGTCTTTTATGCATTGGCCAAATTGTTTCATTTAAGTGGTTTGCCTAGGTTCTCGCGCTTGGCATTGGTTCTTCCTGGGGTCACCAAAGTACTCTCTCCCCTCCTTAAATGTTGTGCCATGTCACTTTTTGCTTATGTGGCATGCTTAGCACATGTCCACGGTGAAGCACTAGGAAGGGCCTAATTAGCATGCTGCTTTGGGAGTTGGATCCAGTGCTTTGGGAGTTGAGTTGAAACGCCAGCCGCCGGCGCGCGTTGTGATCGATGCAGTGCCCACATTGGTAGATAGACTAGGCTATACAATAACTTCGAATTGGGTCTCAAATAGTTTTCGTTTTTATAAAGGATATTTTCGTTCAGTCTATATATTGAGTTGATACAAAGGGAATGCCCGATCTATGCATAACATAATGCACACAACCAACACGTCCAACACAGCTCCAAAAAAAACTATCATTTTACAACGATAATAGAGAAGACAAGCCTATGGTGGGATAGATCCTATGAGGAGATTACACGGCCACCCATGATGGAAGTAAACCTCAATGGTTGTGTACTCAATTGAATAGATGCCATCATAAAAAGTCCTCTATCCTTCGACATCTACAAGATTATTTTTTAGAAGAGTTAAATACACCACAGATGTCTCAACTTGTCCGGCGCGGTCACTTTGGTGCCTAAACTTGTAAAATACGCAAAATTGGGGCTATAACTTGTTCGAGTGTTCAAATACGGTGCCTCCATCCGTATCTGGGTGTATGCACTGCCCACATGGTGTGCCACCATGGCATTGGCCCACATGTCAATGGATGTGAGTGGAGCGTGCTGGTTGTTTTACAGTAAACTCCATCTACTTTAACTGAATTTTGCGAAAGCACCTCGGATTTTATTTAAAATATGACGAATTGCATTGATCGCACCAGCCAGATCGGGTTCCCATGTGGATAAAATAGTACTAAAAAGAAAAAAAAAGGTGCACCGGCTCGATTCGAAACAAGTACGTGAGCACACAGTATGCGCACATGTGCCGATAGTAGTGGTATGAGCAGTATGGAAATAGATTCCTATTTATAAAAAGAGTGATACTGCATGAAATAATAAATAGAAAGAAAAAGAATAAGTTGCGTTGCCGGAAGTTGAATCCAGGAGCTCAGAATGGCGTCTTGTGGGCCCACACAAGGTTTTCTTTCATTTATTTTTCCAATTTCATGATTAGCTTATTATTATTATTCCCCTTTGTAAAGAAATATAAGAAAATATTACAACCGCCATTAACTTAAAAAAGTGTTAGTGCATTTAAAAAAATATTCAACATACTTTTGGAAATTCTCACATGTATTAAGAAATTGTAAACGTGTTTTTGAAAAATATTTGTCATGCATTCAAAAAATTTACAGCATCTATTTCATAAAATGTTGAACATGTAAGAAAATTTATTGTGTAAAATTATTCTTACATTTATACAGAAACTTTTAACATATTTATAGAGTTTTACTGTTTTTACACAATCATTTTAATACACATTGAAAATTTTCAAATTACAACATTACATAATAAATAAAAATTTACACAATATTTTATAATATATGTTGAACTGTTCAAATCCACATAAATTTAGAAAAAGTTTATGTTTACCTCTTCGAACTAGACAATAATAAAAACAGAATAAAGATTTATGATAATTTATTATATTTTTATATTGGAAATTTTGCATATCATAAAACGAAACAACAACAGAAAAAAAACATAATGGAAATTGCAGAGCGATACGTAGACTATATTACTCCCAGCTAACAGTTGTTCAGAAAATATTCATCATCCCAGTGGCTAATGTACATAGCATTCAAACTGCAGGTACCAAGATCAAAACCCTCAATGACTGTTTTTTTCCCGCTTACTAGCATAAGAGTTGGTATTTTTTATCACATTTAATTAAACCTTAGGGTGTTTCCAAAAAATAACTTGCACGCACCTCGCCAGCGCAGGCGACGCTCACACACACTGACATGTGGGGCAGCCGCCAGCTGTCACACCACGCACGCGTACAACACATATGACGGCATACGGGCGAAGGCACCGTATATGCACCATGCGACAAGTTATAGCACCACTTTTACGTATTTTACAAGTTTAGGCACCAAACTGACTGTGCCGGACAAGTTGAGGCACCCGTGATGTATTTAACTCTTTTTAGAAAAAGGAGGATGACCCTTAGTCTCTGCATCTGGGCGATGCATGCAACTATTTTACTAATTATTCATAATGACTTTACAAAGTGATACATCAGTAAGTGTAAAGCCACCTACTTGTCAACATCTGTCAATACTCCTATCCACTTAATGAAGGGGTGCCGAAAGTCCGAGCCAAATACCAAACAGACCTTGCACCAAAGCCTAACATCTAAAGCCAGAGGCCCCAACCAAGCCGTTGCCGAGTCTAGGGCACACGCCAGTCTGGCGCACTCTCAGAGGCCGCCGCCGCCGTCTTCCACCAATCCATCTTCAGAGCAGGAACTGACGCATCGACCTTGCCAGGCCTGCCGTCGACGCCACCACGGCGCCACACAACGTCACCTCCATACGCGCGTCCATCATCATGTATCTTTTGCCGAGATCCTGCTGTGCCACACTGCCGAGACTCCACATTGTCGATGTGTGACATGAAACGTCGCTCCACCGCTAAAATCCTCCACCGGTCCCTCGAGCCAGTGCACACCTCCAAGAATGACGCCCCCAAGAGGGTAACGACACAAGAGCGTCGCCGTCATCCAATCAACTAATCTAGATTTTTCCCCGGATGTAGTGGATAGAGGTCTTGAGTTTCTCCACGACAATGTTTCCAGGAAGGAGACGACACAGAAACACCGCCATCGCCAGCCTTGCACTAGTAGAAAACATGGCTTTGATCACAGCTCAATATACACATTAGTCCCGGTTGCATTACGAACCGGGACTAATGTGAGCATTAGTCCCGGTTCGTGCGGCTAAAGGCATTAGTCCCGGTTCAAATGAGCCCTTTAGTCCCGGTTTGAGATACGAACCGGGACTAAAGGGCATCGCACCCTTTAGTTCCGGTTCGTGTCTCAAACCGGGACTAAGAGCATCTCCGGCCATTGGCCCCCAAGGGGCGCCTAAAATCGTCGCCTGGGGGTGACCCGACGCAAAAAATGGGCCTGGGGCGAGTTGGTCCCCAGCCGCCGCCCCCAGGGCCGCCCCCAGGCGCGTTCAAAAAATGAAAAAATATAGCAAATTTAGCCAAAGTTCGGCGAAGTTCGGCTTAAACACTACAAATTTCGGCATATGTTAGACATGTTCGCGGATTTTCATTACATGCATAGTAAACTAATAAAAAAACTTGCTAAACACCGAGTAGTCGGCGTCGTCGCCGCCGTCATCGGCCTTCTCCTCTTTGACGCGGGCGCCCCTGCTGGACCCCTCCCCAGCGTCGCCATGGCGGGCTGGTGGCGGTGGTGGCGCGTCGTCGTCGCCACTGTCGTCGATGATGACGACCCCTCCTTCACCGCGGCCTCGGCGGCGCTGCGCGAAGCACCGCAGGGCGGCGCACTGGCGCTCCCTCGCCATCTTCAGGGAGTCCTGGCGTGCCCATTCAAAGGCCGCGTTGTCGTCAAGCTCGACCTCGCCGTGCTCCATCTTCACCGGCGCCAGCCCCGGCTCCGTCTTTGGCTTGACGAAGCACAGAGGAGGAGCCGACGAGGAGGCGCGCCGGCCGCCCTCATTGATGACGATGCCGGCGCTGCGAGTGCGCCGGCCGAGCGGCGTCTCCGCCGCGGGCTCGGCCTTGATGCCGAGCAGTGTTGGAGTGCCGGAGGAGTGGGAGGAGGAGCGCGAGGAGGAGGAGGAGGAGAAGGCGCCGAACCTCCTTGGCGCCCATTGCTCGTCGCGTCGGCGGTGCGCCGGGGCGGCCTCCCTCGCCGGGGGGTACGCCAACGGCGGGTTGTTGTCGCCCTCGAGGTGCATCAGCACGCCCTCAAGGTTGCGGCCGGGGGCGCCCCACCATAGGTGGCGCCCCTCGCTGTTCTTCAGGCCGCCGACCACCGGCGCGCCGTTGGTGGACGCCAGCCGCTGCTGCTGACGTCGCTCGAAGTACGCCGCCCAAGCCGCGTGGTTGTCTGCGGCGTACTGGGGGAGGGAGAGCTAGGCGTCGGTGAGGGAGGCGCGCACGACCTCGACCTCGTCGGCGAAGTACGAGGGTTTGGCCATGGCGTCGGGCAACGGGGGAATGGGCACTCCCCCGTTGCTGAGCCTCCAGCCCGTCGGCCCGGCGCGCATGCCGGCGGCGCCGGGATGTTCGCCTGGAACAGGAGCCACGACTCCTGTTCACGGAGCGAGCGGCGGACGAAGCCGTTGGCCGCCGCCTTGTCGCCTGGGAAGCGTTCGGCCATCGGGAAAGGGGAGGGAGATGGAGGGGGCTGGGTGGCGGCTCACGGGAGAGGGAGGGCTGGGGGAGAGCTCAGCGGCGGCGCTCGGGAGAGGTAGCGCTCACCAGAGGCGAGTGAGGCCATATATAGCCGGGTCGCGCCCGTGTGTACGCGTCCAAGGGAGGGGAGGCGTCGGGCGTCGTCCCGTGACGCGCCGCCCGTGAGGAATCAATGGCAAAGCTGACCGGCGGCAGCCTTGCCATTGATTCCCCGCGGGAAACCGAGGCGTCGGGAGAAGACGAGGCGGGCGGTGTCGCTGACGCGGCTGGCCCGCGGCTCTTTTGCATCAAAAATGGTTCGTCCGGCGCCCCCCAGCGTGCCGGGTTCGGGTTGGGTCCGTCGGCGCCAATTTCGGCCCGAGCCGGCGAAAAATGGGCCTTTAGGGGCGCAACTGGGCCGATTTTTTGGCGCCGGCGACCGAAAAGTCGCATGGTGGGCCTTGTTGGGGGGCGAGGCTGGAGATGCTCTAAAGATTAGACCTTTAGTCCCGGTTTGAGACATGAACCGGGACTAAAGGAACTCTACCCCCGATCGCCTTTTCAGTTTTGTAAAAAACAAAAGAAAATGATAAAAACTTTAAAAATTATAATCCTTCGAGATGTAGTTATGTTACTACATCTATTAGTTAGGAAAATTAAAAAACTTAAATTTGGACATGTTTTGCAAAAAAGTGTTATGAAAAAGTAAAACGGCCATATCTTTTGCATACGATGTCGAAAAAACCCGCATAATATATCAAAAAAATCTGCACGAAAATCTGGTCAAATTTTTAGGATCCTTAAATTCTAAAAGGAAAAAAAGTTATGCTCAAATTTCAGTTTTTTTTAATTTTGGTTAAATCTGGTCAAACTATGGTCAAACTACTTATTCAAGAAGTATTAATGGTACTAAATAATTATTCAAGAATATTAAAATAATTATTTTAGTATTGAATTTTGGTCAAATATGGTCAAACTATAGTCAAACTATGGTCAAACTACTTATTCAAAAAATATTAGTGTTACTAAATAATTATTGTTTTTAGAATAATAGTTTCAAACTCAAACAGTGAAACATGTGACTTCATGTTCAAGCTAAACTCCTGAGGATTAATAGGATTGACATCTTACTATTGTGAGGAAAACAACAAGTGCAGACTTAGAAACGAGGGGGGATAAAATACGAAAGTTAAGCGTGCTCAGGCTACGGAGGGGTGATTCAGAATCACGCAAAAGAACTGTCCCTCCCCCTCTGGGAGGACTTGTTCGATGCACAAATCTCATATTAGGTCTCTTATTCATTGCTGAATCTACTCGATGGCTGGTAGTTTGCTCGTATTTGGACTTTCATTGCATTGCATTGCACTGCATGCTGCTAGTGCACTTTTATGTCCGTCCTTTAATTACTTTTGTATATGAAAACTTCATCAAATGGAATACCTGTTGAATGTAGATTCACGGTATATTCCCCGAGCAAGTCCCAATCATCGCACTCACCGGCATATCGGTACATCTGAATAGACTTTGCTTTGCTCAAAGCTGACTTAGACAGAACTTCTTGTCCATGCTAAATCCTTCTGTATAACTTAAAACAAGGTCTAAAATAGCAGGGTTTTTTTTTTTTGCTAAACACATAGTCACCCCTCCCTATGAGCACCCTTCGAGTGACTGAGCCAACATGTGTTAAGATTGACGAAGTCATCACAGACGCATGAAAGAATAAAGCAGTTACATCCTGAAATAAACGCAGAAAAATGCAAGCACCCATCCCAAGTCTAGAACTTCAACTTGGGTTAGACAGGTTGCACCACAAGAAACCTAACAATCCAATCACTCAAGATTTCTTACAACACCATATAAACTGAGAAATTGGTTGTTACATTGACATGGTCAATCGGGTTGGACGCAGATATTTCCCCCGTTGCCAAATCTACATCCGACCCCTATGGTTTTTGTCTAATATATGAATCATCCAGGGACATCTGACTGATATGCAAATCTGGCAGGAACACTCTTCTCCTTCGCCTCGAAATCTTGCAGGAACATACTTCGCCTCCGTTTGCGCCATGGCTATTCCATTCATTGTGAAGAACGTGCCAGAGACAAAAGGCAAGACCTTGGAAGAGATTCAGGCTTCAATAAACTGCGGCACATGAGTGGTTTGGAGAAAGTTAGATGACACATTTTTCTTTGCTCTAGCAATTGTACGCAATGTGTATGAAATCTGTAACGAAGATGTGTATCAGGGCAGCTAAAAAGTGCACAAGATTTCCATGTTGGTGTACCCTTCAAGAGGATTTGCAACTGCCTCCTCTTCTATTAGATTTACCAAAACCTTATGATATATAGTCCAACTAAAGTGAGTTAATTTGCGTCTGCTGATGCCATCAGCTGAGAGCAAGCAATTACAAAGCTGTAAAGCTGCAGTGCTAAGCATCAGATAGGGTAATGTAAAGCAGCAGGCAGAATATGAGGTATTGTGAAGTTGTAACCGATCAGATTAAAGTGAACTGTTTCACAGTACCAGATATACAAAAAAATCAGGAACTCCTGAGTAAGTTTCAGGTGACAAACCTGATAATTTAAACAAGAGTGGCTTAGCCATCAGCAGGCCTCTCCTCCTCCTCAAGCTCCATTTTACATATGAAGCACTCCCTCTCAAAAATCAGGAACTCCTGAGTAGGAAATTCAAGACATTTGCTGATATTAGAAAAACTCTGCACTGCAGTTATTAGATGAACAAACTAAAGAACGTGATGTAACCTGTAACTGCTGCTGGCTGAACAAGTGCATCATCCCAGAATCTGATGAAGCAACTAACTCAATGAGTTTATCACAACGGTCTAGAGAATCGCCAGCTTCAGAAAGGGAGATGGATGCCTACAAAATATTAGCATCGGACATCAATATACCATATGCGTACTGAAACAGCAGAACAGCAACCATTTCGTCTATATTCAATGTAGTAGGGCAGATACTTGCAGAATCTATTTACAAGATCACCTGCATGGATCGTAGAATTGTTTCTGGCAGGCAGCATCTTCGGCAAAGCCCTCGAATGATATAACCAGCAGTACTTTCAACCGAACCATGACAATCAGAATACCAAGCATCAAGTCGTGAAATTTCCATTGAAACTCCAGGTTGAAACCGATTGAGTTCACCTACAAAAATAAATTATCGATATAACTATTGCACAAAATATTATTTGCATTCAAGAAAAAGAACTGAATCGTACTTTTGTTCTAAATTCTAGATACCTTTAAAGCCAGCGGCCATAATTGCAGCAAGAAGACCTCCATCATTGGCTTCATGAAGACCAAACCCATCACCTTCTGTTGCTAAGCAACGGAGCGCAACTTCAATACAGCAAGGATCTTTAGACGAGACCTTAACTTCCACCTGTCCATGAATTATACAGTCAGAAGTTGCAGAAGCATTCCAACAACAACAACAAAGCCTTTAGCAGAAGCATTCCCTCAAAAAAAAAAGGTTGCAGAAGAAACCATCACAAGCAATAACTAGAAATTGAAATGTAAGAAATTGAAGTGTAAGCTTTAATAATCCTTAATAAACACCAAGGCATGGTCTGTAATGTACAACACTTCATATTATATCTTGGAAGCATAATATCCATATGGCCTTCAGGAGAAGAGAGATGGACTCGACCTTCAGCTGACGATGCAGCACATCCTCTTCGCTGATAGTTGAATAAAGTGCACTAGTCAGAGCCGTGCATGATGTTGCATCTGGAGTCATGCATTCCCCAGAAGGTAGACAGAGTATTGCCGTTGCATGCAACTCAAGGAAAACAAGCTCTGATGACTCAAATGGGCTTGTCTCGACAGCATTTAACCATGGTCTCTCTTCCCCTGATACAGAAAACCAGAAAATATAAAATAATGGCAACAAGTTCACCACCGTATACTTTCACATGTTTAGCGGTTTAAAAAGCATATTTGTAGGCTAAAGGGCCATAATGATATAAACATTTATTTGTTTTCGAGAAAAGAGGTTTGTGTTTCGATGAAAGTTTATTACTTACTTTCTAATAACAAGAATGCTAACCCCAGTGTTTGTGTCGCTGCAGCAACAGCTTGATCCTTTTCTTCTGCCGAAAGCATTTCAGGGGGAACAGACGAATTCTCCATCTCGCATCTAAGCCAACCCCGGTATGTTGCATCCAGGGAGTAATATTCGTGCTGTCTCACCACAAAAGCAATTACTTTGTCAAGAATACCAAGGTACTGACTAAACTCTCAGTGGAAATACCAGTACTGGAAGCATCAAGAGAAGAAGCACAACACATTAGGACAAAAAATGAGATCTTACCCAATCTTCAAACTCTTCTAAGTTATCAGACACCTCTTGATCTTCCAGCGAAAATAAATTTTCCTTTTGTTTCAATGGTTCGGCAAGGATGGCAAGCAACTTATGTGGTCCTACTGGTAGTTCAGGGACTCTCCTCATTGATATTAAGGAAAACTCTCTGAATAGTGTGTTGCTGATGATAAAGAAATTGATGGTAAGTTGCAATGCTACGAAGTATAAAGGAGGATAAATATCTTGTTTCATCAACCAAAAATAAGTTCAACTCTCACAAAGTGAGAAAAATAAATGAGTACTGTTTTAGCAATCAAAGAGGAACTCAATGGTAACAAAGAAAAAAAAGATAAGCAAGTACTGTTTACTGATATATTTCAGCAACAAACATACGGACGCAATGCAATAAGAGAATAAATGTTTCCAGGACCATGCAGGAGGGCTGCATGTATTGACTAGCAAAGTTTTCTCTGGCACAAGAACAAATTAGATATAGTTACCTATGCATCAATGCCCGTATCAGAAGTTTCCCTGTGATCGTCTCAAAGCCTGGAATTGAGGATGGTGGTGTGAAGCAAAGCCACTGAATGATCATTGCCTTCTGAAGTGCTTGCAGGTGATGCTGTTCCGCAACATCAGAAAAATCTTCATTGTACTGATGGGGTTTTGTTTCTCGAGACCTTGAAAGAACTCTGCACTAAATTAAAATCTTGTCAGAACATGTCCACAAATAAAGATAAGTTAAATATGTGAAATTTGGTGTATTTCATTGTTATATGTATCCCCACAATCAGCGAACCTCTCAATTATCTCTTCAAAACAAGCCTTGGATGCATCTCCAGATGAGAATGGCAAATACTCCACAGCAGAGAGGAAAAGCTTGTACATGGTATGCAAGCTGTTGCAGGAAAAAAAGGTGTGATGCCAGCTAATCAAAGTCTTGGAAGCAAAATAAACCATCAGCAATAACACATTTGAGAACATTTCAGTGTGAAAGAACAACAACATTCCTAGCACAATTTTTATGGGTAAACATAAAAAGTTGAACATGCAAGTATTGTACCAATTATACTTTCTATGGAATTGTCATAAATCTAAGGCTAAAGGGAACTGCACCGAAGACACATAGCTCACAAACTAAAATCTACTGGTAAATATTAGAACAAACATGAACAGCCAATGACAGGTACATCATGCACTAATATGTCACAGAAGATTACAGAATACTAATATATGTAACAATTCCCAGATTGCAAAAATATAAAAAGGTATAATCACATTTAGTAATACCTGCTATTTAACCTTAGTTCCATCATGTCCACAAACAAATCAATGCAAACATCACGTTCAAGCTGAGAGGCATATACTCCAACCAACTCTTCCTGCCCCTCTGAAAACAAGTATCTCACGTACCTGGAATTAATCATTAGCTTTTCCTGCTGTGAAGATTAAGAAACAGGCAATGTACCAACATAATATGGAGAAAATAGGAATAAAAGATTCATCTGAAGATCAATGACCAAGCTTAACCTTTAGTTAAGAGAACAGTAGAAGTAATGGAGTAAGCCCTTGACCCAACAAAAAGAAAGAAAACTACTTATGCAACTGAATACTTTTCATAAAATTATATTAACTGACACAAGAAAGGCCTTTTTTTAACCAAACAGATGCCATTTTAACATGACATTACTCCAAAAGGCTAAAAAGGCTCAAAGCCACACAAAGATTGGTAAACAATACTTACATGTTGATGATGAGATCACCGACAGTAACCAGCTTTTCCTCAAACTCGTCTTCCATTTCATTGCTGAGAAGGTATCTCAAAACAAGAACAATATGTGCCCCAAAACGTATCATGTCGGAATCATCACGGGACCTAATTGGACCAAGAAGTTACTCAAAAGTTAAATAATAAAGCAAAACTAAATATGGGGTTATCTAAACTAAAATCATAAAAGGAGTACCTCAAGACGTTTTGACCCTCTTCAATGGAAGACAACCATGACCATAGAAGGTCAAGAAGATGAGCTAAATTTCCACTCATGAGATTCATCTACCAAATAAGTAAACATGAAATGGTTAGGCAAGTGAGCGATCGTAAATTGAATTATACAGCTATTGGAGAACTCCATTTACATGGAAAGTAGTTCGAGTATTTGTGTTTATTCCAGTTAATAGCATGAGTCATCAGAATGTTTGATTGAGTCACAATTTTTTTGCAAAATACAGATTTAGTAGAACGTTAACTAAGATAATGCTTAAATACTTGGTTTTCAGATTAATCATCTACAGATTCAGAACACATGTCTAAACTAGCCATCAAACTGGCAAATTGTACAGCAACTGTAAATTACTGCCAGTTTCCGCTTATCTAATGTCAAGTAAATTATCCAGCTGTACTAGAAAACATTAAATGAACTTAGTAGAGAAATTGCATATTCTTCACTCTTGGAAATGTATCTTACCTCAATTTGTCGATGCTGCTCCCGACATGCTCGAGAAACAGTTTCATGAACAAGGTCACTGCATCGCAAGTGACACATATAATAAGCAGGCAAATAGTGTATGTGTGGAAGTTCTAAACAATGTTAGTACAGCAGTACCTTGAGTGGAGTTTCTGCAGAAGTGCAGCTATATCACGAGGTTGCTGATCAAGAACATGATATGGCCAATTTTCTGGGCCAAGCTGGGTTCCATTCATATCATCATCAAACTCTTTCTCTTCTGGTCTGCTGGTTTGATATTGAGATAATTCTATATCCACTTTCACATCTAGCCAGGATTTAGCCATTGCCCAGCAAGCTGACTAAGAGATGAAGGTAAGAAACCAGCATCAGAGAGAATAACATTGGATCAGATTAGAAAGGCAGGCTTAGAAATGAATTGAATAATATACATACCTCCCAGTCAGTACAGATTGGCAAGGTACGCTTCAAGTTACTGCACTGTAAAGCATATACAGCCATCTCATACTGGCCACCATCGTGTTCAGCAATTTTCTGCAATAGTATAATTAATTTAGAGTTGAGTTTAACAAAGTATTAAGTATTGGCAACATATACACACATAACTATTTTGAAGACAAAACCATTGTAACATTTACAGAACCACATTAAATATAACAGCAAAGCGCAAAGCAGCATAGTTCAACAACATGAGTACAGCACGGGAGTTTACCTCTGAAGCACAATAGGATGCCCATTTCCAAAGACGCCACTGCCGTCCAATACCACTTTCCAGTTCAATTGCTTGTAGTGTTCTAGAATTTCCATTCTTGAGCATGGCCTCCAGGGAAGGAAACAGATCTATGCCACCAAAGGGGCAAAGAGTGGCAGCTCTCCATGACTGAATATACTCGAGGCGTTAGCATCAAGTGGAGGTGATCCATCATAATAAATACATATGCCTATACAAGCTGACCAACCTGTCCAGCAGATCGGCACAATTCACATGCCTCTTCTAATCTTCCAGCTCTCAAGAGAGTCCAGATATCTTCTAAAAGCAATTCATCTTGCTTCTGCTTACACATAAAGGAAAGGTGAGTTCTGATTTTACTAGAGGCAAATTCTAGTTACTTCACCAGAGATGATTAATGAGAAGAGATCTTTAACAACTGAAAGAGATTTGTCTTCTTTGTAGTGCTGTTAGTCCAGTAATTACTGCTTTAACTTAGTAAATAATTAAATTTGAAGGTTAAGTACTAGACAGTTATCCAAGGCATCCTCTTAAAGTGAGATTATGAGGTGAAAGGTGGCCTATTACCACATTAAAGAGTATCAAAAATATTCTGGAAAGGTCAAGTAGAACCAATTATAATGCATACTTGCAGCATTTTAAATATCATAATAAATTATTAGCAGCTTTATGAAAGGATCTTTACACTGTATTCGAAATAGATACCAAATAGCCTACCTTGTCATCAGGAAGAAGTTGGGCTACTTCACGAGTTGGAGCATCAAAATCCACATGCTTCACTATATTAGAATCATTATTCCTTCTCTTTAGGTACCTCTGTGTACGATGCCAAACACCAGAACTTGGTAGATATGAACCAACATGAGATCCTCTCACCTACAGAACAGAAATATAACACCACAAGAAATGTGTGTACCTCTATCATCAATTTGCTCATGAATAGTAAGTTAAATACTCTGTTACTCCATAGCTCATTGTGTGATTAAAACAAAAGCAAGGTCATTCAAGGAAGAAAAATAACTACTGAAATTTAGATGATCAGGATAGATCTTTATGAAAGAGCGATGTACACATGAGATTTACTGCCTCCATCCAGTTTTATTAAGCGTCTTCCATTTTGGCTTTTGTCCACAATTACAAGGCCCACACTTTCTTCCATATACTTTTGTTCAATTTCCCTCTGTTATGCACCGGTTGCATGCCATTAATGTTTGTTTGCATGAAAAAGTCAGAATGACGCTTGTATGCACTTACTGCCCATGCTCTGGTTGCCTGCATTCTGATTTCAGTGCACCAAATGCAGCGCCTTGAGGCAGAGTGACATTTCACATGCATGCTTGCATTTCCTTTCACAGATTATTTGATGATGCTGGTGTTATTAGGTGATGGAACAGAGAGCAGTTGCATTGAATATATTGACAAATATTAATTAGGGGTAATTTAGACAATTCTAGTACCGTGTTGATCATTGTTCCTTCTATATTCCTGTTCAGAGGGAGTACATTGTAGCTTAATACCAAATATTTAAGTTAACATATCGTGGAGAGATGTATCTGTTTACTTTGCTAATTCTTTTATTGATGGAACTTCTAGAATCTATATTACCTAAGGCGGGTTGTTCCATTCAATCAATCATGTTCCACTACAGGGATCCCACGTATCAAACAGGAAATAGAAAAGACTAAAGTCTTAGTAAAAAACATAGCATGGTTATCTTACCTTTTTCTCCAAATCAAGACTTTCAGAAGCAAGTCCTTCAAGCCAAAGTACAATCCGCAGACACAATTGTGCTGTAAGATCTGTTGCAACATAGCGGCAAGCCTCCTGATGGGATGTAGTTGGTGACTGTCAACAACAACAAAATATCCTTTAGATAAATCCACAGATACAAGCACATGAATAGAAGGAAAAGACTTTAAGACATTCACAATTAGAAATGTAGCTTACCATGAATAGTCCTTCAGGAAGCTCTTCATTTGCTGCAATGTAGCACATGGAATTTCATGCATGGCGTAGCAAACAGTTTACTTAGAAGAACGTTGACTTATAGCCACTGCTACTTCAACTGACTTGTCATAAAAGTTATTACCTTTCCCATAGAGGTACCAAAGAAGTGACCAAGAAGCAGCTTCATCCAGTAATAGTTGTGCTTTTTGCTGCATAAGTTTATCCTCCACCATCCGAACCTTTCCTGTGGCGGCATACCTGAAAATTAAAAAGCATCCCCACATTAGCATCCACAAGCTACAGCACAGGCATCTATTACCTTGGAAAATAAAGTACTTGTAGCATAATAATTATTCATCTTCACGCGATGAAAAAATAATGATTGTGGTGTATATCAGTAAAGTGTAATGTGGCAAAGAGTTGCATCCAAGAATTGGTCAGCAGTAGAATATGCCAATCATACAAAGTCATACAATGGAGCATTATTACTAGTGTAAGGCAATATAAAACCTTAGTGACTCTGAAGCGTTTCTACATGTCCTCTCAAATTGTAAAATCACGTCCGGGAAGGGCATCAATCCTACAACAGAAGAACACATCAGTAAACACAAATAACCGCAAGGATATAGCTAGATAGTATGTGTTCACAGATTTCTGGTAAGCAAACAAAAGTACAGGTTTCTCCATGCTATTAATCTAGTACTCCCTCCATTCCATAATTCTTGTCGTGGTTTTGGTAATAGATATGTGTGCGCCAAGTCCTCTGCTCACGGGAAAAAAAGAAGGAAAAGGCACATTTCTCTAAAGTTGAGAGCATGACTCAAGCACCTTTTACTTCACTATTCACTGCTACTTGAAGATTTGTGCAGCTTAGTTTGTGGGAAGCCTTTTTCACTAACTTATTGGTTAGTGAAAATTAAACAAAACAAAAGGGAACGCAATGACATGGATCATATACAAACAACGGATGTTAATAATAATAACTACAATGTGTAAATACAATATTCAAATTAAGAACTGTCAGCAACGGCAGAGCATGCTAGATTATAAGCATCACTGCCCATATGGCATTGTCAAACTGACCTTGTATTGCTGAATCAAGAAGGGATGCAAACGCTGTAAAAGTTGTTTCTCCTTCTCGTGGCATATCGTCCTCCAGCTTGACTAGATTCAACGTTGATCTTGCCGCCTTCCTACCTGAACCACCATCCAGCAGTTTCGGTCCATTCAAGCCATCAACGTCGGAATAATCAGCAGCCTCCCGCTTGACTTCTTCAAGTAGTAGACCAGCATTGGGCCGCCTAGGTATGCTGCTTCCATCACGCAACGCCCTTGCTTCTGAGAATCTGGAGACTGAGGTCCCCAACATTGGGGAGTCGTTTGAAGAAGATAGTCTCTTTCTGAGTAAACCACAAGGGAAAACAACAAAATCAGCTAGCGTAGCAACTAGTCCCAGTAGAGATACTGAAGTGGCATGTTCTCACATTTCACACAAGTAGGCTACATTAACCCTTCCAAGAATGTTTTTGCTACACTAGGTACTGGCACTGAATTGCACAGATCTTTACTAGAATACAACCTGCTCGGACATCGAGCACTTGCAAGCACTGAGGTGGGTGTTCCATGTGGTCACAAATACTACAGACTTAGTGTGCATTGCCAATATGGCAATATCAACCCACCAATTGGGTTGTCTACTTGTCTGCTGTGCTCTGGCCACCAAATAACCAAGTCCGGCCCAGGCACGCTCCACATATCCATCAAATTATATGATCGCATCACGGCAGAGCTACTAAAATACTACTTGAGAAAATGACTAACACGCCGCAATTATCCAATTACAGCGGATATTCTTAAAATGCTGTCAGGGTGGGATGAGCAGTGAGTAGCATATGACCTGATTCAGTGACGAATAAACCATTTGTACCAAACATCTGAGCGTCAACGACTGAATTCTATCGATTTCCCCACTCACTCTGACTCCATTTCGCCACTCGATTAGCGGCGAGTCAGAGCCACCACGCTCGCCTCCACCG
This sequence comes from Triticum aestivum, assembly GCF_018294505.1. Lineage (NCBI taxonomy): Eukaryota > Viridiplantae > Streptophyta > Magnoliopsida > Poales > Poaceae > Triticum > Triticum aestivum. The sequence goes on from NC_057795.1 coordinate 55,187,478, forward strand.
CTCTACCGAACCACCCGGACCAGCCAACGCCAGCATTCGAACTCGAGAGGCGGAAGAGGAAGAGGGCGTGCATCTCTCACCTGTAGCGGCGGTACTCCTCCCGGAGGCGGGAGGACTCAGGGTCGAAGTAGCCCGGCGTCGACATTGGCGGCGGGGACGGGGACGGCGACGGGTCCACCTCCATGGGCCGGCGCGGCGTGGATCCGGAGGGGTTAGGGTTTTAGGGCCCGCTCGGCCGCCCTCCGCTCCCCAGAATCCTCGACTCCACTGCCCGGTTTGCACTTCTGTTTCAGATGGAGTGGAGCGATGGCGGCCGGAGGCGGTGAGGATGGCCGGTGTTAGTGCGGGAGGTTGGGCGGCGCCGTTCGGGCAGGGGCGGGGAGGGGAGGGAAGTGGAGGAGAGGAGGGGATTGCGGGCCGAGCGAGGAGACTGTTATGACACGGGCCACTCCGGGAGGTCGGCCCAGGTCCACTACTAGATGGAACAGAAGTGAATTCCAGGCCCAGAAGGGCGACCCAAGACAAAATCGCTGCGGACAAAAGGACCCGAATCATATTTTTTTTTCTGTGTCTCAATTTTTTTTCCTGGCCGGTTCCTTTTCCTGTTTTACTTCTCTCCAGTTTTTGATCATTTTCTTTGTACTCACTCCGTCCCATAATATAGGACGTTTTTTGGCACTACACAAAAAACTTCCTATATTATGGGACAGAGGGAGTACTATATATTTGTTTTTATTTTTCGTTTAGTTTTCCCAAATTCCTGACTTTTTTATTCAAATTCATGAACATTTTTTCTAAAATTCGTTAACTTTTTCAAATTCATTTTATTTTCTTAAATTCATGAAAAAATTTAAAATTCTATTTTACCCAAATTCATGTACTATTCAATTTCATGATTTTTTTTTAATTCATGAACTTTTTTTTGAATTCTGTGAAGTTTTTTCAAACTCCTGAGCCTTTTTCAAAGTCCATAAACATTATTCAAATTTGTGAATTTTTTTTAATACACGTACTTTTTTCAAATTTCACAAACATTTTTTCCATATCCAAGAACTTTCTTCGAACTCATGAAACTTTTTTGAATCTGTGAACATTTTTTTTCTAATTCAGTAATTTTTCTCAAATTTGTGTACATTGTTATAGAATTTCCTTCTTAAATTTTCCAAACAAAAATTCTGTCAAAATCAAATGCCAACAACCCATGGCCAGTGGTTAGCACTTAGTGGTCGATGGTGAACAATGAACCATCTCTCGCATGAGTGCCCGCTCGCTCGCTCGCGCATGAGATCCACTGTGTTAGGTCGGCCCACGAATTCTTTAGCATGAGCGCTGGTTGCATTATCCGCCAGGTGCAACGAGTGCTAAGGAGGAGGACTATAACAGGGCGTTAGTATGAAGGCCCCGGGCCCTGATGGTCTTCATGTGATATTCTTTAAGCGCTTTTGGCACATTGTAGGTGAGGAGCTCACAAAGGAAGTGCTTGATGCAATCAGCAATAAAAAGATCACAGATGGGTGGAATTCCACGAATGTGGTGCTGATCCCTAAGATGGACAGCCTTGAGATGATAACCCAGTTCAGGCACATCAGCTTATGTAATGTGGTATATAAGGTCACCTAAAAAATGCTAGCTAATAGATTGAAGAAAATCCTACCTGAGGTAATCTCCCCAACTCAGATTGCATTTGTTCGGTAGCAAGGACGGGAGGTTCGGCCAACTGCTTCTTCAAATCCTCAAACGCCGCATCAGCAGCATCACTCCAAACAAAGTTGTCTGTTTTCTTCATCACCTGATAAAGCGGGATCGCCTTCTCCCCCAACCGACTGATAAACCGGCTCAGTGCTGCAATCCGACCCGCCGGTCTTTGAACGTCATTGATACACGCCGGTTTAGCCAGGGATGTGATAGCCTTGATCTTTTCCGGATTAGCTTCAATGCGCCTGTTAGACACCAGAAAACCCAAGAGCTTGCCAGCTGGCACACCAAAAACACATTTGGCCGGATTAAGCATCATCTTCTAAACCCTCAGATTATCAAAAGTTTCCTACAAGTTAGCTATGAGTGTCTCTGATTTCCTGGATTTCACCACGATATCATCCACATAAGCATGGACATTGCGCCCAATCTGATTATGGAGGCAATTCTGCACACATCGTTGATAAGTCACCTGAGCACTCTTGAGCATAAAAGGCATAGAAACATAGCAGAAGGCTCCAAAAGGAGTTATAAAGGCCGTCTTCTCCTGGTCCTTAACTGTCATTTTGATCTGATGGTAACCCGAATAAGCATCCAGAAAACTCAAACGCTCGCAACCCGCCGTAGCATCAATAATTTGATCAATACGAGGGAGGGCAAAGGGATCAGCTGGGCAAGCTTTGTTCAAATCCGTGTAGTCCACACACATACGCCAAGTGCCGTTCTTCTTAAGTACCAACACCGGGTTAGCCAACCACTCAGGGTGAAAAACCTCCACAATAAACCCCGCTGCCAATAGCCGGGCTACCTCCTCTCCAATGGCCTTGCGTCTCTCTTCATTAAAGCGACAAAGAAATTGCTTGACTGGTTTAAACTTAGGATCAATATTAAGGGTGTGCTCAGCGAGTTCCCTCAGTACACCTGGCATGTCAGAAGGTTTCCATGCAAAGATGTCCCGGTTCTCACAGATGAACTCGATGAGCGCGCTTTCCTATTTTGGATCCAAGTTAACACTGATGCTGAACTGCTTGGATGAATCGCCAGGAACAAAATCAACCAACTTAGTCTCATCAGCCGATTTAAACTTCGAAGCCGGATCATGCTCTGTAGTGGGCTTCTTCAGAGAAGTCATATCTGCCAGATCAACATTGTCCTTATAGAACTTCAACTCCTCTGTTGCACAAACCGACTTAGCATAAGCCGCGTCACCCTCCTCGCACTCTAGTGCGATCTTGCGGCTGCCATGAACCGTGATGGTCCCCTTATGACCCGGCCGAAACAACACTTCCTATATATAATTCTTTACCTCCGGACCATTTCGAAACTCCTCGTGACGTCCGGGATCTCATCTGGGACTCCGAACAACTTTCGGTATGCTGCATACTCATATTCAAACAACCCTAGCGTCACCGAACCTTAAGTGTGTAGACCGTACGGGTTCGGGAGACATGCAGACATGACCGAGATGGCTCTCCGGTCAATAACCAACAGCGGGATCTGGATACCCATGTTGGCTCCCACATACTCCTCGATGATCTCATCGAATGAACCACGATGTCGAGGATTCAAGCAACCCCGTATACTATTCCCTTTGTCAGACGGTATGTTACTTGCCCGAGATTCGATCGTCGGTATCCCAATACCTTGTTCAATCTCGTTACCGGCAAGTCACTTTACTCGTACCGTAATGTATGATCCCGTGACCAGACACTTGGTCACTTTGAGCTCATTATGATGATGCACTACCTAGTGGGCCCAGTGACACCTCTCCGTAATACGGAGTGACAAATCCCAGTCTCGATCCGTGTCAACCCAACGGACACTTTCGGAGATACCTGTAGTGCACCTTTATAGTCACCCAGTTACGTTGTGATGTTTGGTACACCCAAAGCACTCCTACGGTATCCTGGAGTTACACGATCTCATGGTCTAAGGAAGAGATACTTGACATTGGAAAAGCTCTAGCAAAATGAACTACACGATCTTGTGCTATGCTTAGGATTGGGTCTTGTCCATCACATCATTCCCCTAATGATGTGATCCCGTTATCAACGACATCTAATGTCCATAGTCAGGAAACCGTGACTATCTGTTGATCAACGAGCTAGTCAACCAGAGGCTTACTAGGGACATATTATGGTCTGTGTATTCACACATGTATTACGATTTCCGGATAATACAATTATAGCATGAATAAAGACAATTATCATGAACAAGGAAATATAATAATAATCCTTTTATTATTGCCTCTAGGGCATATTTCCAACAGTCTCCCACTTGCACTAGAGTCAATAATCTAGTTATATTGTGATGAATCGAACACCCATAGAGTTCTGGTGTTGATCATGTTTTGCTCGCGGAAGAGGTTTAGTCAACGGATCTGCGACATTTAGATATGTATGTACTTTGCAAATATCTATGTCTCCATCTTGAACATTTTCACGGATGGAGTTGAAACGACGCTTGATGTGCCTGGTCTTCTTGTGAAACCTGGGCTCCTTAGCAAGGGCAATAGCTCCAGTGTTGTCACAGAAGAGTTTGATCGGCCCCGACGCATTGGGTATGACTCCTAGGTCGGTGATGAACTCCTTCACCCAAATCGCTTCATGCGCTGCCTCCGAGGCTGCCATGTACTCCGCTTCATATGTAGATCCCGCCACGACGCTCTGCTTGCAGCTGCACCAGCTTACTGCTCCACCATTCAACATATACACGTATCCGGTTTGTGACTTAGAGTCATCCAGATCTGTGTCGAAGCTAGCGTCGACGTAACCCTTTACGGCGAGCTCTTCGTCACCTCCATAAACGAGAAACATGTCCTTTGTCCTTTTCAGGTACTTTAGGATATTCTTGACCGCTGTCCAGTGTTCCTTGCCGGGATTACTTTGGTACCTTCCTACCAAACTTACGGCAAGGTTTACATCAGGTCTGGTACACAGCATGACATACATAATAGATCCTATGGCTGAGGCATAGGGGATGACGCTCATCTCTTCTTTATCTTTTGCCGTGGTCGGGCATTGAGCCGAGATCAATCTCACACCTTGAAGTACAGGCAAGAACCCTTTCTTTGGATTGATCCATTTTGAACTTCTTCAAAATCTTATCAAGGTATGTGCTTTGTGAAAGACCTATGAGGCGTCTCGATCTATCCCTATAGATCTTGATGCCTAATATGTAAGCAGCTTCTCCAAGGTCCTTCATTGAAAAACACTTATTCAAGTAGGCCTTAATGCTGTCCAAGAATTCTAGATCATTTCCCATCAAAAGTATGTCATCTACATATAATATGAGAAATGCTACAGAGCTCCCACTCACTTTCTTGTAAACGCAGGCTTCTCCATAAGTCTGCATAAACCCAAACGCTTTGATCATCTCATCAAAGCGAATGTTCCAACTCCGAGATGCTTGCACCAGCCCATAAATGGATCGCTGGAGCTTGCACACTTTGTTAGCATTCTTAGGATCGACAAAACCTTCCAGCTGCATCATATACAGCTCTTCTTTAAGATAACCGTTAAGGAATGCCGTTTTGACGTCCATCTGCCATATCTCATAATAATAGTATGCGGCAATTGCTAACATGATTCGGACGGACTTAAGCTTCGCTACGGGAGAGAAAGTCTCATCGTAGTCAATCCCTTGAACTTGCCGATAACCCTTAGCGACAAGTCGAGTTTTATAGATGGTGACATTACCATCTGCGTCCGTCTTCTTCTTAAAGATCCATTTGTTTTCTATCGCTCACCGATCATCGGGCAAGTCAGTCAAAGTCCATACTTTGTTTTCATACATGGATTCTATCTCGGACTGCATGGCTTCTAGCCATTTGTTGTAATCTGGGCCCGCCATCGCTTCTTCATAGTTCGAAGGTTCACCGTTATCTAACAACATGATTTCCAGGACAGGGTTGCCATACCACTCTGGTGTGGAACGTGTCCTTGTGGACCTACGAAGTTCAGTAGCAACTTGATCAGAAGTACCTTGATCATCATCATTAATTTCCTCTCTAGTTGGTGTAGGCACCACAGGAACATTTTCCTGAGCTGCACTACTTTCCGGTTCAAGAGGTAGTACTTCATCGAGTTCTACTTTCCTCCCACTTACTTCTTTCGAGAGAAACTCTTTTTCCAGAAAGGATCCGTTCTTGGCAACAAAGGTCTTGCCCTCGGATCTTAAGTAGAAGGTATACCCAATGGTTTCCTTAGGGTATCCTATGAAGACGCATTTTTCTGACTTGGGTTCGAGCTTTTCAGGTTGTAGTTTCTTGACATAAGCATCGCGTCCCCAAACTTTTAGAAACGACAACTTAGGTTTCTTCCCAAACCATAATTCATACGGTGTCGTCTCAACGGATTTAGATGGTGCCCTATTTAAAGTGAATGTAGCTGTCTCTAGAGCGTATCCCCAAAATGAGAGCGGTAAATCGGTAAGAGACATCATAGACCGCACCATATCCAATAGAGTGCGATTATGACGTTCGGACACACCGTTACGCTGAGGTGTTCCAGGCGGCGTGAGTTGTGAAACGATTCCACATTTCCTTAAGTGTGTACCAAATTCGTGACTTAAGTATTCTCCTCCATGATCTGATCGTAGGAACTTTATCCTTCGGTCACGTTGATTCTCTACCTCATTCTGAAATTCCTTGAACTTTTCAAAGGTCTCAGACTTGTGTTTCATCAAGTAGACATACCCATATCTACTCAAGTCATCAGTGAGAGTGAGAACATAACGATATCCTCCGCGAGCCTCAACGCTCATTGGACCGCACACATCGGTATGTATGATTTCCAATAAGTTGGTTGCTCGCTCCATTGTTCCGGAGAACGGAGTCTTGGTCATTTTGCCCATGAGGCATGGTTCGCATGTGTCAAATGATTCATAATCGAGAGACTCTAAAAGTCCATCAGCATGGAGCTTCTTTATGCGCTTGACACCAATGTGACCAAGGCGGCAGTGCCACAAGTATGTGGGACTATCGTTATCAACTTTACATCTTTTGGTATTCACGCTATGAATATGTGTAACATTACGTTCGAGATTCATTAAGAATAAACCGTTGACCATCGGGGCATGATCATAAAACATATCTCTCATATAAGTAGAACAACCATTATTCTCGGATTTAAATGAGTAGCCATCTTGTATTAAACGAGATCCAAATACAATGTTCATGCTCAAACTTGGCACTAAATAACAATTATTGAGGTTCATAACTAATCCCGTGGGTAAATGTAGAGGTAGCGTGCCGACGGGGATCACATTAACCTTGGAACCATTCCCGACGCGCATCGTCACCTCGTCCTTCGCCAGTCTCCGCTTATTCCTCAGCTCCTGCTGTGAGTTACAAATATGAGCAACGGCACCGGTATCAAATACCCAGGAGTTACTACGAGTACTGGTAAGGTACACATCAATTACATGTATATCAAATATACCTTTAGTGTTACCGGCCTTCTTGTCCGCTAAGTATTTGGGGCAGTTCCGCTTCCAGTGACCCTTCCCCTTGCAATAAAAGCACTCAGTCTCAGTGTGACGCCCCAAGACCGGAGCTTCAGATGCCTTCCATGGTCTCCGAGTTTTGTCGTGTGATTTGTTTTGTTTGTGCATTCATCATGTCATCTCTTGCATTGTATCATGTCATCATGCCATCATATCATTAATTTTAAAACTCATCTAAATAAATTGTATGGATTTTTCGATCCATTTAAATCGAGGGAAGGGTGACTTCTCTTTATAACATACCCTCCTGATATTTAGGGAGATATTATAAAATATTCCATTGTTTTGGAATCACCCATGAACCCACTTGCATATTAAATCCCTTGGCCTTTTCTTCTTCAAGTTTTGACTCTCTAACCTTGTCAATAATTCTCTTACCATTTTCCGGAGCCCCACCGAAATCCTCAACATTTTTGGACACTTCTAAAACCTCGTCCTAGTTCAAACCAATTTGAATTAAATTCAAATGAGTTTGAATTCTTATCGTTCGATCTTGGCCATTTCTATTTTCTTGGATCAAACTCATTTTTGTGAGTCCGGGAAAATTATCCCCTTGCGCATTTTCTTTCCCTAACCCCCTCTTCATTTTCCTTCTCTTTAATGCTTTCTGTAAGAAAGTATGAGAGGAAGGGAGAGAGAGAGCCTGCAGCAGGCCGGCCCATCCATCCTCCCAAGGCCCAGCCCACCTAACCCCCTCGTTAACCCTAGCCCAGCCCCCAGGCATCTCATCTCTCCCTCTCGTTCCCGTGCCCGCCGCCGCACTCTCACCTGCGCTCGATCCCATCTCCCTCGCTCTCTCCCTCGATGCCGCAACCAGCCAGGGAGAGGAGCTCCCGTGCCTCACGCCCGATCCCCTCTGTTCCTCCTCGCTACGCCGCCATCTCTTCCTCCTGCTGCCCTCGTGCCGTCCCCGCGGCCCCCTCCTCGTCGCCTCCGCGCCACCAGCCAGCCCCGCAGTCCCCGCCGTCAAGCTCCATGGCACTGCCCTGCTTTCCTTCGAGCCCTCCTCTGCGTCGCTCGCTCAGGCTCCCAGCAGCCTTAGCACGCCAAGGCCCAACCCAGCGCCGCATCTTCCTCAGCCTGCTGTTCCATCGCCTCTTTGCTGTTGCCAATCGAGGCCCTGGTGTTCCTTTTGTTTTGGACCGACAAGACCCGGACTCCAAACGCCAAGTACAACTACGAACCCGAAGACCTCGGATGCGTCAAGTTCCTCTATGACCTAAGTACAACTACCGACGACGCCGAACATCTACGGATCATGAACGACTACTTCAACTACCGTCGCCAAGATCGTGAGTACCTCTACCGTCGCCGCGAACGACTACTTCCACGACGTCCGTGAACCACTACTTCCACTACGACCGCTACGAGAACGTCTACTTCCTCTACATTGTATCGAACTCGACCCGCTCCGAAAATGCACGCTTCAAAGGTATAATCCCGAGATGACGACCGCCGGTGAACGAATGCATGCTTGGTTGTATGAGATGCTCGAGTTTTGCACCATGATCGAATCGTCCTTGCGATGCCCCTCTTTTGCCATGCCACCGTCCCGTGGGAACCCGGAATTCGGGAGCACCCCACCATCCTTGCATGACTCGCTCACGCACACTTCCTTTTGCACCGGTACCTCCATGAGTTACCGGGACCGGAATGTTGCCGTGGCACCATTTCCGTTTCACCGCCGTGCCACCTTTTTCCTTCCGCTGTGGCACCATACCGGGACCTCAAGCTTTCGGCGTTGATCATATCCTTATCCTCGTTCAAATGCTATCCCATGCCGGTGCCTCTCATAATTGTTCACCTCTCTCTATTCTTATTCAGAGTGCTCAAGATATCTTGGAAGATTTGTGTTTCCATTCTTAATCCGTTCAAGCTATTTGGAGATTGTTATCTCATTCAAGCCATTTAATTCAACCGGTGCAACCCCCCTTTCAATCAATCGTTCAACGGTGTTGTCCTTTTGAGTGGGCCCTAACCCACAGGTCTTTTCCCAGGATCTTACCTGACTCTTCTAATTATCAGGAGCGATTCTCAAATTCATTTCCAAGTTTGACGTAAGAATGAATTTCATTAGTCAGATGTTTTCCAAGATCGATTTCAAATTATTTTCAGTGTTGGCTCAACCTCTTTGTTTCTCATTCTCCCGGAGTATCTCAACAAATTCATGGTGGTGTTTCTCCTCGTCTTTCTCTACATTTGAAGACCGAAGAAGAGTTCCTCTTAAATCCTTACCCATTCTTTCAGAGATTCATGATTCTAGCGTTATGCCATCCTCTCATAATTGCTTTCGATTGTGAGAATTTTTTCACCCATCCGGAGCAATTCAGGAGTCTTTTCAGTTTCATTCTCCGGAGCCAATCATCTCAGAATTATTCATTCTCAGCTTTCAGCTCTCGTTCTAAAAAATTTGCCGGTGCATCGTTCAAATATCCTCTAATCAGTTCATGATCTCTTCGTTCTCTTGTATCTAAATCCCCTCAAGTATCTTCATTCGTTTTCCCATTCTTCCCGGTGATTTGTGCCTTTGCTACGTTTGTTTTCTATTCTTTCGGTGGTTCGTTCAACATTTCATTTCCTTCGTTATCATATCAAATATTTGTTGTTTCCAAATCCCACCGGTGGTTCCATCAATAACTTCTCAAGTTTACGCTATATCTCTTTTAACCCTTTCTACGAGAATAAGTAGTATGCCAAATTCGTTGCTTGTCATCAATTTAAATTGGTGAAGGATATGCATAACATAATTCTTATTCTTGTTTCATCCAAGTGATTAATTCCTTCTTTCGGAGTTCGTTCATGATATCAATTCTCGGTTCTAAGATGTTCATCTTTTCTTTCTGGAGTTCCAAGTTCTCTCGGTTATATCGTCGCGAAGCTCCATCTAAATCATTGCAAGGCTTCACCTTGTGTTTTCAACTTCCCTTTCTTTCTATCATCCTTTTATTACCGAAGTTCTTCATGGAGGCTCTACATGGTGGTTCATCAAGGATTCTTTTCATTCTCCAATTGTCTTCAAGATTTCTCTTGAAGTTAAGATCCGCCAAGCTACACTCTAAAATAAACATGGTGTTCAGCACATGTCCTATTTTGAGGAGTTCAAGTATTCTTCTTCTTGCATTTCAAAGTGCTATTCTTTCTACCTTATCTTTTGAGATGGTGTTATGTCACTCTTGACAATTTCCTTCATGTTTCATGATTCATATGTTGTCAAGAATGAGGTATTTTAAATCCATCAATCTCTTTGTTGGAGTTATCTTGTGTCATATTTCACCTAAAAGCCTTCCCTAAGGAATGTTGCTATTGTGGTGCTTATCAATGATCCAAGTTTTTAACTATCCTCTCGGCGAAAGCAGTTTTCATCTCTTCATTGATCTCAAGCAAGCAATTGTTTCTGTTAGAGGCCGGTTGTCACCTCATCATTTTGAGATGTTTGCCATAAGCCCACAACAAGCTTGTGCTTTTCTTTGTTGGTTTTCCAACAACTCCGTTCAATTCTTCTTTGCAAGGATGCTTTCCAAGCTCATTTGTGGCAGAAGTTGGCATTTCCTTATCCATTATGTTATTCCAATGATCTATCTTATATTCTTTCTTTCGGAGGCTTTGTGAGGTTGCTCTCATTGACCCATCATCTCGTTTTGTCAAGATCATGTTATTTTCTTGCTTATCCATTTAACCGGAGTGTTGCGTCACCTCTTCAAGTCCTTTTTCGTTGTATCAAGTCTTGCATCTCTTTTCAACCGGAGTGCTGTCCGAATTTGTTCTTCCTTGTTCCTTGTTTATCTCGTTTCAACCAGAGTGATTTCAATTCCTTCTTGTCCATTGTACTCGTCATTCATAGCTTTGCAACCTCCAAGGTTCACATGGTGTTCCTTGTTTCTATTTTCTACCGCAGTGCTCTCAATTGTGTTCAACTCCGTTGTGTTCTTTCTATCTACTTTTCAATCTCTCAAGGTTCTTTGGTTTCACTCTTTTGTCGAAGAAGCAACTTAGTTTTACCTCTTCTCTTCCTCTTCCGTTTCTCTACGGTGCCATCCTAGATCTCGGGACGAGATCCTCTTGTAGTGGTGGAGTGTTGTGACGCCCCAAGACCGGAGCTTCAGATGCCTTCCAGGGTCTCCGAGCTTTGTCGTGTGATTTGTTTTGTTTGTGCATTCATCATGTCATCTCTTGCATTGCATCATGTCATCATGCCATCATATCATTAATTTTAAAACTCATCTAAATAAATTGTATGGATTTTTCGATCCATTTAAATCAAGGGAAGGGTGACTTCTCTTTATAACATACCCTCCCGATATTTAGGGAGATATTATAAAATATTCCATTGTTTTGGAATCACCCATGAACCCACTTGCATATTAAATCCCTTGGCCTTTTGTTCTTCAAGTTTTGACTCTCTAACCTTGTCAATAATTCTCTTACCATTTTCCAGAGCCCCACCGAAATCCTCAACATTTTTGGACACTTCTAAAACCTCATCCTAGTTCAAACCCATTTGAATTAAATTCAAATGAGTTTGAATTCTTATCATTCGATCTTGGCCATTTCTATTTTCTTGGATCAAACTCATTTTTGTGAGTCCGGGAAAATTATCCCCTTGCACATTTTCTTTCCCTAACCCCCTCTTCATTTTCCTTCTCTTTAATGCTTTCTGTAAGAAAGTATGAGAGGAAGGGAGAGAGAGAGCCTGCAGCAGGCCGGCCCATCCATCCTCCCAAGGCCCAGCCCACCTAACCCCCTCGTTAACCCTAGCCCAGCCCCCACGCATCTCATCTCTCCCTCTCGTTCCCGTGCCCGCCGCCGCACTCTCACCTGGGCCCGATCCCATCTCCCTTGCTCTCTCCCTCGATGCCGCAACGAGCCAGGGAGAGGAGCTCCCGCGCCTCATGCCCAATCCCCTCTGTTCCTCCTCGCTACGTCGCCATCTCTCCCTCCTGCTACCCTCGTCCCGTCCCCGCGGCCCCCTCCTCGTCGCCTCCGCGCCACCAGCCAGCCCCGCAGTCCCCACCGTCAAGCTCCATGCCACTGCCCCTGCTTCCCTTCGAGCCCTCCTCTGCGTCGCTCGCTCAGGCTACCAGCAGCCTTAGCACGCCAAGGCCCAACCCAGCGCCGCATCTTCCTCGGCCTGTTGTTCCATCGCCTCCTTGCTGCTGCCAATTGAGGCCCTGGTGTTCCTTTTGTTTTGGACCGACAAGACCCAGACTCCGAACGCCAAGTACAACTATGAACCCGAACACCTCGGATGCATCAAGTTCCTCTATGACCTGAGTACAACTACCTACAGCGCCGAACATCTACGGATCATGAACGACTACTTTAACTACCTTCACCAAGATCGCGAGTACCTCTACCATCGCCGCGAACGACTACTTCCACGACGTCCGTGAACCACTACTTCCACTACGACCGCTACGAGAACGTCTACTTCCTCTACATTGTATCGAACTCGACCCGCTCCGAAAATGCACGCTTCAAAGGTATAATCCCGAGATGACGACCGCCGGTGAACGAATGCATGCTTGGTTGTATGAGATGCTCGAGTTTTGCACCATGATCGAATCGTCCTTGCGATGCCCCTCTTTTTCCATGCCACCATCCCGTGGGAACCCGGAATTCGGGAGCACCCCACCATCCTTGCATGACTCGCTCACGTCACACTTCCTTTTGCACCGGTACCTCCATGAGTTACTGGGACCGGAATGTTGCCGTGGCACCATTTCCGTTTCACCGCCGTGGCACCTTTTTCCTTCCGCCATGGTGACCAAATGCTTCATAACATGCTCATGTCAACATTTTCATAAAAATTGCATAAACTTGTATATGTCATCCGCATCATGATAACAACATTTAAATGCTTAAAATTGTGTTTGCTTTAAACTACTAAATGACATATGGGGATTTCCGGAATTGTTGTTTGTTATTTCCGGCCTCGTTTAAACTTGCCTAGATAGGTAGTTTAATTATGCTTCACCTCTTGCCATGGTTAACAACATTTAATATTGTTGTGTTCCTAAATGAGAGAGAACTAAATAATTGATGTGGTCTTTCGTCAATATGCAACTCGTTGTGTATTGAGCTCCACTTAATTTGTAATGTTGTTTGTTGCACTTTGCCATGCCATGCCTCATTAACCCGGACATGCATCATACTTGATTGTGCATCATGTCATGTTTATGCTTATGTGTTTACCATGTTGTTTGCTTCTTTCCGGTTTGCATCTCTCATTAGCTTCGGTTTCGTTCCGGAGTTGTGAGGATTCGTTCGACTACGTCTGTTTGTCTTCTTCTTGGACTCGTTCCTCTTCCTTGCGGGATTTCAGGCAAGATGACCATTACCCTCGATATCACTTCTATCTTTGCTTGCTAGTTGCTCCGTTCTATCGCCATGATGTGCTACCTATCACTTGTTTACCATGCCTCCCATATTGCCATGTCAGCCTCTAACCTTTTCACCCTTCCTAGAAAACCATTGCTTGGCTATGTTACCGCTTGGCTCAGCCCCTCTTATAGCATTGTTAGTTGCAGGTGAAGTTGAAGATTGCTTCATGATGGACAGGATTATGTTGGGATATCACAATATCTCTTATTTAATTAATGCATCTATATACTTGGTAAAGGGTGGAAGACTCGGCCTTATGCCTGGTGTTTTGTTCCACTCTTGCCGCCCTAGTTTCCGTCATACCGGTGTTATGTTCCCGGATTTTGCGTTCCTTACGCGGTTGGGTGATTTATGGGACCCCCTTGACAGTTCGCTTTGAATAAAACTCCTCCAGCAAGGCCCAACCTTGGTTTTACCATTTGCCACCTAAGCCTTCTTCCCTTGGGTTCTGCAGACTCAAGGGTCATCTTTATTTTAACCCCCCCGGGCCAGTGCTCCTTCGAGTGTTGGTCCGAACTGAGTAGACTGCGGGGCCACCTCGGGGAAACTTGAGGGCTGGTTTTACTCGTAGGATGTCTCATCCGGTGTGCCCTGAGAACGAGATATGTGCAGCTCCTATCGGGATTTGTTGGCACATCAGGCGGCTTTGCTGGTCTTGTTTTACCATTGTCGAAATGTCTTGCGAACCGGGATTCCGAGTCTAATCGGGTCTTCTCGGGAAAAGGAATATCCTTCGTTGACCGTGAGAGCTTGTGATGGGCTAAGTTGGGAGACCCCTGCAAGGTATAAACTTTTGAAAGCCGTGCCTGCGGTTATAGGCAGATGGGAATTTGTTAATGTCCAGTTGTAGAGAACTTGACACCAGATCCGAACTAAAACGCATCAACCGCGTGTGTAGCCGTGATGGTCTCTTTTCGGCGGAGTCTGGGAAGTGAACACGGTTTTGGGTTATGTTTGACGTAAGTAGGAGTTCAGGATCACTTCTTGATCATTGCTAGTTCACGACCATTCTGTTTGCTCTCTTCTCGCTCTTATTTGCGTATGTTAGCCACCATATTTGCTTAGTGCTTGCTGCAACTCCACCTCATTACCACTTGCTTCCCATAAGCTTAAATAGTCTTGATCTCGCGGGTTTTGAGATTGCTGAGTCCTTGTGACTCACCAGATACTATCACAACAGTTGCAGGTGCCGATGATACCAGTGCAGGTGATGCAACCGAGCTCAGATGGGAGCTGAACGAAGATCTTGGTCATTGCTATGTTTCGTCTCATGTTGATCAGTAGTGGAGCCCAGTTGGGACGATCGGGGATCTAGCAGTTGGGTTATCTTCTTTTCTTTTGGCTTCGTCCGTAGTCGGACTATGTGTGTACTCTGAATGATGTATGATTTATTATGTTCATTGTGTGAAGTGGCGATTGTAAGCCAACTCTTTATCCCATTCTTGTTCATTACATGGGATTGTGTGAAGATGACCCTTCTTGCGACAAAACCACAATGCGGTTATGCCTCTAAGTCGTGCTTCGACACGTGGGAGATATAGCCGCATCGTGGGTGTTACAAGTTGGTAATCAGAGCCATCCCCGACTTAGGAGCCCCCTGCTTGATTGTTTGCTGGCGTTGTTGAGTCTAGAACAAAAATGTTTTGAGTCTTAGGATTATATATATCGGAGAGTAGGATTCTTTTTACTCCTCAGTCCCTTCGTCGCTCTGGTGAGGTCTCCTGACGTAGATGTTTTGACTTTCCTCTCCTCAAATTTCACTAAAAATTTTTAGGATCACGCGGGTATCTTGGAATCGTTCCGATGGTTTTGTGACGAGAACATTGTTCTTGGTGCCTCCTGTCTATTATGTGGCATTAACCCGGGGAGTTGAGCTCCGAGGTGTTGTCGTCATAATTTTATCGTTGCAGTTCTGGAATATCTGAGTTTTGCCGACATCGAAAATCTCTTTTATGCAGTTGTTGGTGAGATAACCTCGACGCCACCCAGTACTGGGGGGAGTTCGGGAGTATTGCCATAACTCGTATAACGGATGCTTTTCGAAGGTTGAGGTACACGATTTCCGAAGGTTTCTTGGTTATGTGTTGACGGATGGATACAGCTTGGATGTAGGGATTGTTAGTTTTGGGTGAGATATATTGCTTCCCCTGTATCCCCAACACCAGATTGCATAACCAGAAAGTTTCGGGAGTTTTATAGGTGGGAATTGAAGTAGCTCCTAGAATATCTTTTCGATAGATGCATGATATGAGATTGGGGTTCGACGTCTAGTGGTCCGCCTTTCCACGGTCGTTTTTACAGTGGTCTCGTTGTGTCTTAAAGAACCCTTGGCTATGCTGGTTCGGGGACACTTCGTATGTCATGTGCACTGCCTTGTACATGATGGTGCTGTACACTCGAGCCCGTGTGGGCCCCACCATGAAAACTTCGGACGAAATCTCTATCATATGTTTGTTTCGGCTTATTCTGCAAGCCAAATCCTTTGTTTTGTTTTATTTGTGGTATTCGAGTTGCTTCGAAGTCAAATGTTGAATCCATACCTTTCCTAAACGGTGTTCTCATATTGCTATGTGAATACTAATCCTTTTGATCATTGAGGTTGTCATGTTAATTCTTTTCCAACCGGTGCGCTTCTCTTCGAGATGATCCCATCATTCTCCCCATCCACAAGATCATTTCTAAGTTTTCTCAACGGTGTTTGTTTCGTTCATCCCAAGTTGTCTTTGTTTTCCCGCCCTCCCACCCTTTTTCTTCAAGGACTCAGATTTCTTGATCATGTATCCCTTTTATTTGTGAGAAGTCTCTTCATTCGTTTCTTTCAATGTTCTTATCCAGTGATTCTCAAGAAGATACTAACGGAGCTTCAAGTTTATTATTCTTCGTCTCTTTTCTTCTCCGGTGGATTTACCTCAAGCTTTCGGTGTTGATCATATCCTTATCCTCGTTCAAATGCTATCCCACGGTGCCTCTCATAATTGTTCACCTCTCTCTATTCTTATTCAGAGTGCTCAAGATATCTTGGAAGATTTGTGTTTCCATTCTTAATCCGTTCAAGCTATTTGGAGATTGTTATCTCATTCAAGCCATTTAATTCAACCGGTGCAACCCCCCTTTCAATCAATCGTTCAACGGTGTTGTCCTTTTGAGTGGGCCCTAACCCACAGGTCTTTTCCCAGGATCTTACCTGACTCTTCTAATTATCAGGAGCGATTCTCAAATTCATTTCCAAGTTTGACGTAAGAATGAATTTCATCAGTCAGATGTTTTCCAAGATCGATTTCAAATTATTTTCAGTGTTGGCTCAACCTCTTTGTTTCTCATTCTCCCGGAGTATCTCAACAAATTCATGGTGGTGTTTCTCCTCGTCTTTCTCTACATTTGAAGACCGAAGAAGAGTTCCTCTTAAATCCTTACCCGTTCTTCCTGAGATTCATGATTCTAGCGTTATGCCATCCTCTCATAATTGCTTTCGATTGTGAGAATTCTTTTCACCCATCCGGAGCAATTCAGGAGTCTTTTCAGTTTCATTCTCCGGAGCCAATCATCTCAGAATTATTCATTCTCAGCTTTCAGCTCTCGTTCTAAAATTTTTGCCGGTGCATCGTTCAAATATCCTCTAATCAGTTCATGATCTCTTCGTTCTCTTGTATCTAAATCCCCTCAAGTATCTTCATTCGTTTTTCCCATTCTTCCCGGTGATTTGTGCCTTCGCTACGTTCGTTTTCTATTCTTTCGGTGGTTCATTCAACATTTCATTTCCTTCGTTATCATATCAAATATTTGTTGTTTCCAAATCCCACCGGTGGTTCCATCAATAACTTCTCAAGTTTACGCTATATCTCTCTTAACCCTTTCTACGAGAATAAGTAGTATGCCAAATCCGTTGCTTGTCATCAATTTAAATTGGTGAAGGATATGCATAACATAATTCTTATTCTTGTTTCATCCAAGTGATTAATTCCTTCTTTTGGAGTTCGTTCATGATATCAATTCTCGGTTCTAAGATGTTCATCTTTTCTTTCTGGAGTTCCAAGTTCTCTCGGTTATATCGTCGCGAAGCTCCATCTAAATCATTGCAAGGCTTCACCTTGTGTTTTCAACTTCCCTTTCTTTCTATCATCCTTTTATTACCGAAGTTCTTCATGGAGGCTCTACATGGTGGTTCATCAAGGATTCTTTTCATTCTCCAATTGTCTTCAAGATTTCTCTTGAAGTTAAGATCCGCCAAGCTACACTCTAAAATAAACATGGTGTTCAGCACATGTCCTATTTTGAGGAGTTCAAGTATTCTTCTTCTTGCATTTCAAAGTGCTATTCTTTCTACCTTATCTTTTGAGATGGTGTTATGTCACTCTTGACAATTTCCTTCATGTTTCATGATTCATATGTTGTCAAGAATGAGGTATTTTAAATCCATCAATCTCTTTGTTGGAGTTATCTTGTGTCATATTTCACCTAAAAGCCTTCCCTAAGGAATGTTGCTATTGTGGTGCTTATCAATGATCCAAGTTTTTAACTATCCTCTCGGCGAAAGCAGTTTTCATCTCTTCGTTGATCTCAAGCAAGCAATTGTTTCCATTAGAGGCCGGTTGTCACCTCATCATTTTGAGATGTTTGCCATAAGCCCACAACAAGCTTGTGCTTTTCGTTGTTGGTTTTCCAACAACTCCGTTCAATTCTTCTTTGCAAGGATGCTTTCCAAGCTCATTTGTGGCAGAAGTTGGCATTTCCTTCTCCATTATGTTATTCCAATGATCTATCTTATATTCTTTCTTTCGGAGGCTTTGTGAGGTTGCTCTCGTTGACCCATCATCTCGTTTTGTCAAGATCATGTTATTTTCTTGCTTATCCATTTAACCGGAGTGTTGCGTCACCTCTTCAAGTTCTTTTTCATCATATCAAGTCTTGCATCTCTTTTCAACCGGAGTGCTGTCCGAATTTGTTCTTCCTTGTTCCTTGTTTATCTCGTTTCAACCAGAGTGATTTCAATTCCTTCTTGTCCATTGTACTCGTCATTCATAGCTTTGCAACCTCCAAGGTTCACATGGTGTTCCTTGTTTCTATTTTCTACCGCAGTGCTCTCAATTGTGTTCAACTCTGTTGTGTTCTTTCTATCTACTTTTCAATCTCTCAAGGTTCTTTGGTTTCACTCTTTTGTCGAAGAAGCAACTTAGTTTTACCTCTTCTCTTCCTCTTCCGTTTCTCTACGGTGCCATCCTAGATCTCAGGATGAGATCCTCTTGTAGTGGTGGAGTGTTGTGACGCCCCAAGACCGGAGCTTCAGATGCCTTCTAGGGTCTCCGAGTTTTGTCGTGTGATTTGTTTTGTTTGTGCATTCATCATGTCATCTCTTGCATTGCATCATGTCATCATGCCATCATATCATTAATTTTAAAACTCATCTAAATAAATTGTATGGATTTTTCGATCCATTTAAATCGAGGGAAGGGTGACTTCTCTTTATAACATACCCTCCTGATATTTAGGGAGATATTATAAAATATTCCATTGTTTTGGAATCACCCATGAACCCACTTGCATATTAAATCCCTTGGCCTTTTGTTCTTCAAGTTTTGACTCTCTAACCTTTTCAATAATTCTCTTACCATTTTCCGGAGCCCCACCGAAATCCTCAACATTTTTGGACACTTCTAAAACCTCATCCTAGTTCAAACCCATTTGAATTAAATTCAAATGAGTTTGAATTCTTATCGTTCGATCTTGGCCATTTCTATTTTCTTGGATCAAACTCATTTTTGTGAGTCCGGGAAAATTATCCCCTTGCGCATTTTCTTTCCCTAACCCCCTCTTCATTTTCCTTCTCTTTAATGCTTTCTGTAAGAAAGTATGAGAGGAAGGGAGAGAGAGATCCTGCAGCAGGCCGGCCCATCCATCCTCCCAAGGCCCAGCCCACCTAACCCCCTCGTTAACCCTAGCCCAGCCCCCACGCATCTCATCTCTCCCTCTCGTTCCCGTGCCCGCCGCCGCACTCTCACCTGCGCCCGATCCCATCTCCCTCGCTCTCTCCCTCGATGCCGCAACTAGGGCTGCAAACGAGTCGAGCTCGAGTGAGTTGGAGTTGGCTCAGTTCAACTCATATGAAAATTTGAGCGAGCTCAAACTGAGTGAAGCTCATGATCGAGCTGTAGAACATGACTTGTGCTCAGCTTGTAATGATCTCGAGTCGATCTCGAGCTAGTTTTGAGCTAAATGAGATGCTAAAAATTATAAATCTATGGATAAAAAAGAAAAAAATTTAAGGTGAATATGCTGGGAACTTTTGCCAAAAATATAGGATATTGAACACATAGTCGTCCACGTGCCATAATTAGGCCTAAATTCTCTCTGCACTTAATTAAGTTTCCATGTACGTTGGTAAATAAAATGGAGACAAATTATGGACAACATATATGGTAATAAATTATCTTATTTTCGTTAACATATGACATGATCATTTGACATAATGATATTCTGTCGAGCTATCGAGCTAAAATCGAGCGAGCCAACATTGGCTCAAGATCGGCTCATTTATCGGTTGAGCTACATAAAGTGTTCAAACTCAGCTTATATTTTTTTGATTCGATCTCGAGTCGAGTTAAAAAACGAGTTGATCTCGAGCGGCTCACGAGCCTCGAGCTTTTCTTACAGCCCTAGCCGCAACCAGCCAGGGAGAGGAGCTCCCGCGCCTCGCGCCCGATCCCCTCTGTTCCTCCTCGCTACGCCGCCATCTCTCCCTCCTGCTGCCCTCGTCCCGTCCCCGCGGCCCCCTCCTCGTCGCCTCCGCGCCACTAGCCAGCCCCGCAGTCCCCGCTGTCAAGCTCCATGCCACTGCCCCTGCTTCCCTTCGAGCCCTCCTCTGCGTCGCTCGCTCAGGCTACCAGCAGCCTTAGCACGCCAAGGCCCAACCCAGCGCCGCGTCTTCCTCAGCTTGCTGTTCCATCGCCTCCTTGCTGCTGCCAATCGAGGCCCTGGTGTTCCTTCATTTTGGACTGACAAGACCCGGACTCCGAACGCCAAGTACAACTACGAACCCGAAGACCTCGGATGCATCAAGTTCCTCTACGACCTGAGTACAACTACCGACGACGCCGAACATCTACGGATCATGAACGACTACTTCAACTACCGTCGCCAAGACCGCGAGTACCCCTACCGTCGCCGCGAATGACTACTTCCACGACGTCCGTGAACCACTACTTCCACTACGACCGCTACGAGAACGTCTACTTCTTCTACATCGTATCGAACTCGACCCGCTCCGAAAATGCACGCTTCAAAGGTATAATCCCGAGATGACGACCGCCGGTGAACGAATGCATGCTTGGTTGTATGAGATGCTCGAGTTTTGCACCATGATCGAATCGTCCTTGCGATGCCCCTCTTTTGCCATGCCACTGTCCCGTGGGAACCCGGAATTCGGGAGCACCCCACCATCCTTGCATGACTCGCTCACGTCACACTTCCTTTTGCACTGGTACCTCCATGAGTTGCCGGGACCGGAATGTTGTCGTGGCACCATTTCTATTTCACCGCCGTGGCACCTTTTTCCTTCCGCCATGGTGACCAAATGCTTCATAACATGCTCATGTCAACATTTTCATAAAAATTGCATAAACTTGTATATGTCATCCGCATCATGATAACAACATTTAAATGCTTAAAATTGTGTTTGCTTTAAACTACTAAATGACATATGGGGATTTCCGGAATTGTTGTTTGTTATTTCCGGCCTCATTTAAACTTGCCTAAATAGGTAGTTTAATTATGCTTCACCTCTTGCCATGGTTAACAACATTTAATATTGTTGTGTTCCTAAACGAGAGAGAACTAAATAATTGATGTGGTATTTTGTCAATATGCAACTCGTTGCGTATTGAGCTCCACTTAATTTGTAATGTTGTTTGTTGCACTTTGCCATGCCATGCCTCATTAACCCGGACATGCATCATACTTGATTGTGCATCATGTCATGTTTATGCTTGTGTGTTTACCATGTTGTTTGCTTCTTTCCGGTTTGCATCTCTCGTTAGCTTCAGTTTCGTTCCGGAGTTGTGAGGATTCATTCGACTACGTCCGTTTGTCTTCTTCTTGGACTCGTTCTTCTTCCTTGCGGGATTTCAGGCAAGATGACCATTACCCTCGATATCACTTCTATCTTTGCTTGCTAGTTGCTCCGTTCTATCGCTATGCTGCGCTACCTATCACTTGTTTACCATGCCTCCCATATTGCCATGTCAGCGTCTAACCTTTTCACCCTTCCTAGCAAACCATTTCTTGGCTATGTTACCGCTTGGCTCAGCCCCTCATATAGCATTGTTAGTTGTAGGTGAAGTTGAAGATTGCTTCATGATGGATAGGATTATGTTGGGATATCACAATATCTCTTATATTATTAATGCATCTATATATTTGGTAAAGGGTGGAAGACTCGGCCTTATGCCTGGTGTTTTGTTCCACTCTTGCCGCCCTAGTTTCCGTCATACCGGTGTTATGTTCCCGGATTTTGCGTTCCTTACGTGGTTGGGTGATTTATGGGACCCCCTTGACAGTTCGCTTTGAATAAAACTCCTCCAGCAAGGCCCAACCTTGGTTTTACCATTTGCCACCTAAGCCTTTTTCCCTTGGGTTCTGCAGACTCAAGGGTCATCTTTATTTTAACCCCCCCGGGCCAGTGCTCCTTCGAGTGTTGGTCCGAACTGAGTAGACTGCGGGGCCACCTCGGGGAAACTTGAGGGCTGGTTTTACTCGTAGGATGTCTCATCCGGTGTGTCCTGAGAACGAGATATGTGCAGCTCCTATCGGGATTTGTCGGCACATCGGGCGGCTTTGCTGGTCTTGTTTTACCATTGTCGAAATGTCTTGCGAACCGGGATTCCGAGTCTGATCGGGTCTTCCCGGGAGAAGGAATATCCTTTGTTGACCGTGAGAGCTTGTGATGGGCTAAGTTGGGACACCCCTGCAGGGTAGAAACTTTCGAAAGCCGTGCCTGCGGTTATAGGCGGATGGGAATTTGTTAATGTCCGGTTGTAGAGAACTTGACACCAGATCCGAACTAAAACGCATCAACCGCGTGTGTAGCCGTGATGGTCTCTTTTCGGCGGAGTCCGGGAAGTGAACACGGTTTTGGGTTATGTTTGACGTAAGTAGGAGTTCAGGATCACTTCTTGATCATTGCTAGTTCACAACCGTTCCGTTTGCTCTCTTCTCGCTCTTATTTGCGTATGTTAGCCACCATATTTGCTTAGTGCTTGCTGCAACTCCACCTCATTACCACTTCCTTCCCATAAGCTTAAATAGTCTTGATCTCACGGGTTTTGAGATTGCTGAGTCCTTGTGACTCACCAGATACTATCACAACAGTTGCAAGTGCCGATGAAACTAGTGCAGATGATGCAACCGAGCTCAGATGGGAGCTCAATGAAGATCTTAGTTGTTGCTATGTTTTGTTTCATGTTGATCAGTAGTGGAGCCCAGTTGGGATGATCGGGGATCTAGCAGTTGGGTTATCTTCTTTTCTTTTGGCTTCGCCCGTAGTCGGACTATGTGTGTACTCTGAATGATGTATGATTTATTTGTTCATTGTGTGAAGTGGCGATTGTAAGCCAACTCTTTATCCCATTCTTATTCATTACATGGGATTGTGTGAAGATGACCCTTCTTGCGACAAAACCACAATGCGGTTATGCTTCTAAGTCGTGCTTCGACACGTGGGAGATATAGCCGCATCGTGGGTGTTACACTCAGGCTTGGGTCCATTCTCCGACTTCTTCCCGGCAACTAGCTTACCGGGCGCGGCAACATCTTTGCCGTCCTTCTTGAAGTTCTTCTTACCCTTGCCCTTCTTGAACTTAGTGGTCTTATTGACCATCAACACTTGATGTTCTTTCTTGATTTCAAACTCTGCTGACTTTAGCATTGAAAATACTTCAGGAATGGCCTTCACCATCCCTTGCATATTGTAGTTCAACACAAAGCTCTTGTAGCTCGGTGGGAGCGACTGAAGGATTCTGTCAATGACCGCCTCGTCCGGGAGGTTGATCTCCATCTGGGATAGGCAGTTGTGCAACCCAGACATTTTGAGTATGTGCTCACTGACAGAACTGTTTTCCTCCATCTTACAACTATAGAACTTGTCGGAGACTTCATATCTCTCGACCCGGGCATGAGCTTGAAAAACCATTTTCAGCTCCTCGAACATCTCATATGCTCCGTGTTTCTCAAAACGCTTTTGGAGCCCCGGTTCTAAGCTGTAAAGCATGCCACACTGAACGAGGGAGTAATCATTAGCACGTGACTGCCAAACGTTCATAACGTCTTGGTTCTCTGGGATGGGTGCTTCACCTAGCGGTTCATCTAGGACATATGCTTTCTTGGCTGCTATGAGGATGATCCTCAGGTTCCGGACCCAGTCCGAATAGTTGTTGCCATCATCTTTCAGCTTGGTTTTCTCTAGGAACGCGTTGAAGTTCATGTTGACATGAGCGTTGGCCATTTGATCTACAAGACATATTTTGCAAAAGTTTTAGACTAAGTTCATGATAATTAAGTTCATCTAATCAAATTATTGAATGAACTCCCACTCAGACTTGACATCCCTCTAGTCATCTAAGTGTTACACGATCCGAGTCGACTAGGCTGTGTCCGATCATCACGTGAGACGGACTAGTCATCATCGGTGAACATCTCCATGTTGATCGTATCTTCCATACGACTCATGTTCGACCTTTCGGTCTCTTGTGTTCCGAGGCCATGTCTGTACATGCTAGGCTCGTCAAGTTAACTCTAAGTGTTCTGCATGTGTAAATCTGTCTTACACCTGTTGTATGTGAACGTAAGGATCTATCACACCCGATCATCACGTGGTGCTTCGAAATGACGAAGTTTAGCAATGGTGCACAGTTAGGGGGAACACTTTCTTGAAATTATTATAAGGGATCATCTTATTTACTACCACCGTTCTAAGTAAACAAGATGCATAAAACATAATAAACATAACATGCAATTATATAGTAGTGACATGATATGGCCGATATCATATAGCCCCTTCGATCTCCATCTTCGGGGCTCCATGATCATCTTCGTCACCGGCATGACACCATGATCTCCATCATCATGATCTCCATCATTGTGTCTTCATGAAGTTGTCATGCCAACGACTACTTCTACTTCTATGGCTAACGCGTTTAGCAATAAAGTAAAGTAATTTACATGGCGTTCTTCAATGACACGCAGGTCATACAAAAAATAAAGACAACTCCTATGGCTCCCGCCGGTTGTCATACTCATCGACATGCAAGTCGTGATTCCTATTACAAGAACATGATCTCATACATCACAATATATCATTCATCATTCATCACAACTTCTGGCCATATCACATCACATGACAATTGCTGCAAAAACAAGTTAGACGTCCTCTAATTGTTGTTGCATCTTTTACGTGGCTGCAATTGGGTTCTAGCAAGAACATTTTCTTACCTACGAATAACCACAACGTGATTTTGTCAACTTCTATTTACCCTTCATAAGGACCCTTTTCATCGAATCCGCTCCAACTAAAGTAGGAGAGACAGACACCCACTAGCCACCTTATGCAACTAATGCATGTCAGTCAGTGGAACCTATCTCACGTAAGCGTACGTGTAAGGTCGGTCCGGGCCGCTTCATCCCACAGTACCGCTGAAGCAAGAAAAGACTAGTAGCGGCAAGCAAGTTGACAAGATCTACGCCCACAACAAAATTGTGTTCTACTCGTGCAATAGAGAACTACGCATAGACCTAGCTCTGATACCACTGTTGGGGAACGATGCAGAAAATAAAAATTTTCCTACGATTTCACCAAGATCCATCTATAAGTTCATCTAAGCAACGAGTCATGGGAGAGATGCATCTACATACCACTTTGTAGATCGTGAGCGAAAGCGTTCAAAAGAACGGGGTTGAAGTAGTCGTTCTCGTCGTGATCCTATCACCGGAGATCCTAGCGCCGAACGGACGGCACCTCCGCGTTCAACACACGTACGGTTAGCGTGACGTCTCCTCCGTCTTGATCCAGCAAGGGGAAGGAGAGGTTGATGAAGATCCAGCAGCACGACGGCGTGGTGGTGGATGCAGCAGAACTCCAGCAGGGCTTCGCCAAGCTGCTGCGGGAGGAGGACGAGGTGTAGCAGGGGGAGGGAGGCACCAAGACTTGGGTGCGGCTGCCATGAACCGTGATGGTCCCCTTATGACCCGGCCGAAACAACACTTCCTATATATAATTCTTTACCTCCGGACCATTTCGAAACTCCTCGTGACATCCAGGATCTCATCCAGGACTCCGAACAACTTTCGGTATGCTGCATACTCATATTCAAACAACCCTAGCATCACCGAACCTTAAGTGTGTAGACCCTACGGGTTCGGGAGACATGCAGACATGACCGAGACGGCTCTCCGGTCAATAACCAACAGCGGGATCTGGATACCCATGTTGGCTCCCACATACTCCTTTATGGTCTCATCGGATGAACCACGATGTCGAGGATTCAAGCAACCCCGTATACTATTCCCTTTGTCAGACGGTATGTTACTTGCCCGAGATTCGATCATCGGTATCCCAATACCTTGTTCAATCTCGTTACCGGCAAGTCACTTTACTCGTACCGTAATGCATGATCCCGTGACCATACACTTGGTCACTTTGAGCTCATTATGATGATGCACTACCGAGTGGGCCCAGTGACACCTCTCCGTAATACGGAGTGACAAATCCCAGTCTCGATCCGTGTCAACCCAACAGACACTTTTGGAGATACCTGTAGTGCACCTTTATAGTCACCCAGTTACGTTGTGACGTTTGGTACACCCAAAGCACTCCTACGGTATCCGGGAGTTACACGATCTCATGGTCTAAGGAAGAGATACTTGACATTGGAAAAGCTCTAGCAAAACGAACTACACGATCTTGTGCTATGCTTAGGATTAGGTCTTGTCCATCACATCATTCTCCTAATGATGTGATCCCGTTATCAACGACATCTAATGTCCATAGTCAGGAAACCATGACTATCTGTTGATCAACGAGCTAGTCAACTAGAGGCTTACTAGGGACATATTATGGTCTGTGTATTCACACGTGTATTACGATTTCCGGATAATACAATTATAGCATGAATAAAGACAATTATCATGAACAAGGAAATATAATAATAATCCTTTTATTATTGCCTCTAGGGCATATTTCCAACACTTGAGCTGTAGATAAACATAACACGGCCTTGCCATGAATTTAGCATAAACTGGCTGTCCAAACAGGGCATGGTACGGACTTTTGATTTTGACCACTTCAAAGGTCAACGTCTCGGATCTTGAATCGTGATCATCTCCAAAAACCACTTCCAGAGCTATCTTGCTGACTAGGTAGGCCGATTTACCAGGTACCACACCGTGAAAAACGGTGTTCGACGGTTTAAGATTCTTATCCGTCAACCCCATACACCGGAAAGTTTCATAATACAAGATGTTGATACTGCTCCCTCCATCCATGAGCACTTTGGTGAACTTATAACCTCCAACCTGTGGTGCGACCACTAACGCCAGATGACCCGGATTATCAACCCGGGGCGGATGGTCTTCTCGACTCCACACAATAGGCTGCTCAGACCAGCACAGATAACGAGGCACCGCCTGTTCAACAGAGTTCACTGCCCTCTTATGGAGCTTCTGATCGCGCTTGCACAGGCTAGTAGTAAAGACATGATACTGCCCACCATTTAACTGCTTCGGGTTACTCTGATAACCCGACTGCTGTTGTTGCTAATTCCCTTGTTGATTATAACCACCTTGGTTGCCATGATTGCCTTGATTGCCCTGTCCACCTTGGTTGCCTTGAAAACCTGAACCGAAATTACCTCCGCCATAACCCGGCCCGTGAAACCCGGGTCCTGAACCGCCAGACGATCCATGATCATACCGGAAGAGATCTGAATTTTTGAACTCTCGCATAATGAAGCAATCCTTCCATAGGTGCTTAGCCGGTTTATCTTGCGTCCCGTGCTTTGGGCAGGGCTGGTTTAGCAGACGCTCCAGATTCATACCTGATCCTCCGCCACATGGGGGCGGTTTACCCTTACGACGCTGATTATTACCTTGAACATTGGTGTTAGCTACAAAATCGGAATTATTGTCTGCTTTGCGCTTACCGTTATTCCCATGGCTAGCCTGGTTATGCTGTTGTCCTTTTGCGCCGACATTCTTCTTTCCCTTCTCCGGCTTCTCTTCATCAGACTCGGGATCCTTGGTATTATCAGAATCGGCATACTTAACCAAAGCTGCCATGAGCGTTCCCATGTCATTGCAGTGACGCTTGAGCCGTCCCAATTTCTGCTTCAGCGACTTAAACCGGCAATTGCCCTCCAATGTTATGATTGCCGAATCAGTATTGATGCAGTCCGACGAATGCAGGATTTTTGAAACCCGGCGCACCCAATGAGTCGTTGATTCATTTTCTCCTTGGACACAAGCAACCAGATCCACGATCGACATGGGTTGCTTGCACGTGTCTTTGAAGTTCGCTATAAACCAGGCCTTTAACTCGTCCCATGAACTGATCGAGTTAACGGGTAGACTCTTTAACCAAGTGCGAGTCGTTCTGTCTAACATCATGGTGAAGTACTTCGCACACGCCGCTTCATCCACATCCAGCATCTCCATTGCCATCTCATAACTCTCAACCCACGCCTCGGGGGGTAAATCGGCGGTATAATTAGGCACCTTACGCGGGCCCTTGAAATCCACATTACGTAGAGCTGGGGTAAGACACGACACCCCCCAAGAGCTGAAAGCCAGTCCCCGTTCAACTGATGCCATTGGTTGAACCGGAGCGGGTTGATGATTCGCGTACTGTGCCGCCAACTGTGCTGCTAACTCCGCCTCACGACGTGCTCTACCATTGTTCACTACGTCCTGAGCATTCATACCACCGCGCGCCGGATTAGGCCCTCGAGGGGCGTCCCGATGCCGCGCACTGCTTGACACAACCGGTTCATCAATGTGCCTGCTGTAACTCTTGCTTGGACGGGGGGTTGAATGTATTCTGTCTCGGCTATATGAATAAGCCTGCTGCTGCACCATGGCGGTTTGAAGAAAATCCCTGGCCCGTCGCGTCTCAACCGCCGCTAGTGACTTGCCCTCCATCGGAACAGCTGCCAATCGAGACGCCACAGCAATCATGTTATCCAGAGGGCTAGAGAAGTGACCCGGCGGTGTCGGCATGTATTGTGGCGAGTTATTTGTTCGTCGAGGCGGGTCCATCATTCGTGGCTAATCCGGCGCCCCTGTCCCAGGTGCCACAGTCCGGTTCATCGCTGCCGGATCACTGGGTCCAGCTCCTGGCGTGTTGAAGAGATTCATTCCTTCATAAACCGGCGGCAGACGAGACCGGTGCCTCCTCCTCAATACTTCGTTTGAAGCGTTCTGATCCAGCATGAGCCGGTAATTCTCTGCTTGAATCCGCTGCGACTGAGCATCTAAAGCGGCCCGCTCATCAGCCATCCTGGTGTCCTAAGCTGCCAAGTCCTCCTTGGCCTGGTTATCTGATCCCGCAGCTTTGCAACCACCGCGTCATGCCGATCTTGAGTCTCCGGGTTACTGTTGTAGCCAATAGTGTCGTCCAGGCGTCCAATAAACCGGACAAAACTTGAGCCGGCCGGCGCGCAGGGCCTCCTGCCCCGGCTGCCGATCCAGAAATCATTGCTGCTGCAGTTGAAGATTGCAACATGGGCTGTGTACTGGCCATGAAGATTGCAACCCGGTTTGGCGGTTCAAAGGGGTCCGAAATACTGTCATCATCGGAATAGCCCCCAATTCGGCCGGCCTGCAATTGGTAAAGCGACTCGGTCTCGCCAGTGGATGACTCGTCATCTGAGTAGACGGACGTCTCACCATCGGACACCGGTTCGGATTCTGCACCATGGATGAATCCTACGAACGCACGCTTCATGGCAGGCTGAACCCGGGCAGGACTCGCACGCTGAGCCGTCTCGACGAGGTCGGTGGAGATGTCCGGCTCAGGGCCCAGTTCGTCGATCTTGCCTGATGAAAACGTGAATTCCGCCAAAGGGGACCTGGTACTCGTACTCAATTGAGCCGGCCTCGGGGGCCCATCCTGCGTCGTCGATGTAGAGCTTGCCGCGACGACTCTTGGTCATCTGGCCAACCGCGTATCCCTTGAGTTCTTCAAAGTTGCCCTTCAAGAACTCGAAACCATCGTGCGATAGCCCCACGGTGGGCGCCAACTGTCGTGGAATTAACACGTTAGATGTCCTAGTGAGAGGACTTAGTCGTGGAGCCATCGCAATGAGATTAGCAAAAAGGGGTTAAACCGGACAAAGGACACGGAGAGTTTATACTGGTTCGGCCCCTTACGATGAAGGTAAAAGCCTATGATCCAGTTGTGGTGGAATTGATGGGGTCTCGATGAGCAGGGAGGGAATCCGCTTCACCTATCTCTTGAGTTGTTGTTTCTTCTCCCTGAACCACCGTCGGATCGCCCCTTTATATACACAGGTTGACGCCCGACGGTTTATAGAACACCGAGGCCGGCTCATACACGTGTCCGGCTCGGTTTCTACCTTTCCCTAACTTACAACACAAGTTACATATCTCATGGCGGTTTATGTCTATGGGTCCTGAACCGCCCTTGGGCTCTGGGCCTCCAATCTTCTATAGTAAAGTGCCATACTCCTTGTCTTCATGGGCTTCAATACGGATGAGCATAAACCGGCCCCTCCTAGGCGGTTTATACTCAGTAGTTATATCCCCAACACCATCCATTCCTCCGTGACAGTTTGGCAATCCGTTTCGACGGCAACCCCCGTCCAACCCTTCTCCATAGCTAGACGCACAGCTTCTCGCACCCCTAGGAGTTCAGCAACATACGGGTCAGTCACCCTCCTTACCTTACGACTTCTGACGGGCACGAGTCCGCCCTGATCTCTTGCCACAAGTCCAATGGCTGAAGTTCCCCCATTCACATCAACAACAGCATCTGTGTTAATCTTTACACAGCCGGGCTCTGGTGGTATCCAGTCCATATTGTTCCTCTGCTGAACTTCAGACGGAGTGCCTGGAATATCCAAAGCATGAATGAGTTCTTGTACTAGAACCACCGACCGACCAGGCTGGTACTTAACCTCCTCATGGGTATACTTATTCCTGCTCGATCATATTGCCCACATAACTGAGATAATGATGGCCGCTCTAGCCTTGCAGACAAACCCCGGGTCTAGCAAATCCCTTGACCAAGTATCAGGTTGTAGCCGGGGTAGTTTGAAGTCGAAAAAATTCTCAGCTTCCCTCCAGAACAGTTTTGCATGGTCGCACATCACCAGAGAGTGATGAAGTGACTCCTCTTGGTGACCACACATTGGGCAAGTGGAATCCTCCCCTATATGCCTCCTACACAGCTCCTCCTTTGCCGGCAGAAATCCTTTGAGGACTCGCCACCAAAATATCCTTATTTTTTGTTGTACCTTAATCCGCCATAACGACTTCCAGACTTCCTCGCCTTGGGATGAGTTCCCAACTTGAATCAGCTTTGCTTGTTGTTCTTTCATAAGCATACGATATGCGGATCGGACCGTGAAAATCCCCGATATTTCATGGCCCCATGTCCAAAAATCAGAGATATCCATCCGTGTTCTTGGCATGTTGAGTATAGTGTTCGCATCCGGGGCAATGAAATTCCTTCTGATTATTTCCTCATTCCATTCACCATCTTCATTCATCAAATCCGCTACCAGGTGTATTGGGTCACACCCCATGTTACACACTGGTTTAAAAGATGAACTTCCTTGTATCCAGTTATCATGCCACACTTTTGTAGTCGTTCCATCCCCAATTCTACGGATCAAACCTTGCTTAATTGTTTAAGCACTTCCCTGCCGGTGATAATAGCTTTCCACTTAGTAGAAGCGTTCGCCGGGCATCCCGCTTCCCGCCTGCAAAAAATCCCCATCTGGGTAATACCGTCCCTTTAGGACTCGTGCACACAAGCTGTCTGGCTTCTCCATCAGACGCCACGCCTGCTTAGCTAGCAATTGCGTCGGGTTCACCGGATTCGAGAAAGGGCACGGGCGGCAACTCCCTCCCGGATCCCATCCGCTGCCCGCGCAGGCAACTCCGGTGAGTCCACCCTGACGCACTGTACTTCGCGCACTTGTTTCCCTCTCTCGTGGTTCGGCGGGGAGCGAGCGGCGGTTGCAAATCGACGCCGTGTGGGGACGGAATCGGTGGAGCGGCGGGGGGTTTGTAGAGGGGGAACCACGCCATGGCGGGTGATCCTTACCTTCCATCATCGCCCTTCCCCTCCGCGTCGGGGTGCGTTTTGGGGTGGTGGGTCGGGCGGATGCTAGGCGGACTGCGCCGGCCAGACAGGTGCAGGCACGCGGTTTGATGGGGCGGATGGTTCACGGCCGGCGTGTGGCGAGGGAGGAGGGGCGTGGCGCCGTCGGAGGCGGAGGGGAGGGGCGTTGATGGAGAGGACGTAGGAGAGCATGGTGATGCTTCCGTACAGCGCGGTGACCACAGGGGAGGCGGCGACGGTGGCTTAGGCTTGTTTTCTTCTATATGCAGATTTTCGGGCTTTATGTTGCTGCCTGACTTCTTCAGTTCAGATGCTATGTGCAAGTTTTAGGCTGCTGCTACTGTCCATCTATGCAAGTTTGTCCTCGCCTTCTATGCCGCAGCTGCTGATGTATATCTATGCAAGTCCATGCTGATGCTTTTTATCTTCCAGCAGATTAATGGTGAACTAGGAGCTTTTTTGCTGATTAGAGATGACGCTGCTGCTTTTATTTTTAACAGTTGATTGGTGAACTAGATGTCTAGATGTAGTCACCGGTTGGGGGTTTACAGTCCGACTACACAGCTGCAATATACAACTGCCAAACTTTTCTGTTTTAGGAGAATTTCTTTGTGATGTTTTCTTTAAACACAAACCATAATTGTTTCGGATATAACTGCCATTGGTTTTAGGAGTGTTTTTTAGTTGCCATATTTTTCACTGTTTTGACCATATTAACCATTGAGTGGTTGTCAGATTAATCATACCCTGTTGTCATGTGCTTTTCATATAACTTTGCCAATGTTTTAAAACCTGTAGTTGTCTGGGCCAGTGGGCTAGCGGCCAGATGTCACCGTCCGGGGACGTGCCGAGTGCAAGATGTGCGTGAGGAAGGCGCAGTGGTGTGTGTAGAGGCTTCAGGTTTGGAGGTGCGAGATCCGAAGTTGCAGGGCCCGACCTAGGTTTTAGCGGGCCTGTGGTGGGGGCCCTTGTTGTGTGCCTCGACTGCGGAAGGGTGAGACCAAACATTCAGAATACATGTTTCTCTATATCCAGTTCTTCATAGGAGCAATTTGAAAATTATGTACTTGGATGTACACATGCCTAGGATTACATAATCACGACTTCTCTTCACAGTCTCTATCTATGTTTGTGAGTTATTTAACACCAATAAAACAGTGTATTTTGATTCATTCGGTGTTGTGACCTGAATATCCCTCTTATGTGTATTGAAGGGTGTATGGAAGAGCATCTGGGTTTACAAATTTGGTTTCCAAACGAGGCATTGTTGTGTTCATGATGGTGCCTATGATGACTGTTGCGGCAGCTGTACCGGACTGGTGTGATCTTCCAAGTAGCCATTGGAGTGCGGGATTACTGTGCATATGATAGTTTGAGTACAATCTTTCGTATGGCACTCGTGATCGACGGCTGTAGCCCACCAAACAGATGGGATGCATGGCTGTTATTTTGTGTCGAACTGAAATTGGACGCTGACCATCGATCGTACATGTAGCAGTGCTCGTTGGAGTGTGTTGGCGAGGTGCTTCATGTCGGGTGCTGCATTATGAGTGGGCAATTACCTTCTTGAGCCGGATCAACACTTCCTCCTGGCCCGTCGAGGCACTGCTGCTCTAGAGTTGGAGCAGCTGTAGAATAGCAAACATGGCTGTGCTGATGAGCCAGTGGGCTTGAGTGCGAGCATGGGGTGAAGCCTAGGGGTTTGAGTGGAACAGAAAGCTGGTGCACAGTAAGATGAAGGAGAGAAAAGAAGAATGGTGTGGGGAGGCGCGGAGAAGAAATGATGCAGGATATTTTGTAAAAGTCTAATTGGCACTGATTGTAAACCCTACTTTGTTTCTTTGCAATGCATTCAGAAAGGCACCTTTGTAATTGTAAATACTAAATACACAATTATTCCCTTGAAGTTAGGCAGGTTAGACAGTACAACTCCATTATGTTCTCAAGCAGAACTGTTGTTTATATGGATACAATGGTTTATTACTTCTAACCAATGCATTTGGAATTCTTATTTCTCTTGCAAGTGCAGACTCTTATTCTCTCAGTTAATCCGATCATGTAATGCTGAATTGCTTATTCATTAGTACTTTATTGTACATACAATGGTTCCTGTACTGCACAGTATGTTCCTGTACTGCACAGTATGTTCTATCACATCATTGAAAATCTTATTAGCGACTGCGGTGTTCACAGGGTTCAGGATTATGGCATGACCAGAATAAGTTCACGAAGTATGCTCAAGCTTTTCTGCTGCTTTGCAAGGTCTATGTCGAAATTTCTTCCGCGACTGGAAGCAGACAGAATTATTGCCAGCTGAGATGCATCTTGAAAGCTCCTTAAAACAGGTACCTGAGTTCTTCTTTTACTACCAACTATCCTTAATTCTTGAATGATGTGGAAACTTAAGTCATCCTTAACTAGAAATTTTTGTTCATGAACGCATGGAATGCCACAGCGCCAGCAATATGTCTATAACACCTTCAGGAATTACATGATGGAAACAAAGCCATGCCATTTATAATATACTGTGCCCATTTCTCTTGCTTTCTGGAGTTGAGAAGTTGTGGATAGATATAATCTGTTACTTGAAAATCTGCGCACCAACCATGAAAGTATTGAGAACTGCAGTATCTTTGTTCTCCTCCGGACAACTCAGTGTAGGACCTGATCTTCCTTATGTAGGCAACAGACTTCTCAGGTACGGAGGAGTTTAAATCACTTAATGATTGCCTTGAGGAATTAAAGAACCTGATTGGTGCTGCATAGAGTTACTGATGTAGGTTTGACTGTTTGCTCTTTTTACCCTTTTTACCCTTTTTTTTGCTGAAGTATTGAAAAATTGGCAGTACCTGGTCCTGAGACTTGTGGGTAGTACGTTTCTGGGCTAGTGGGGTATTTTGCAACAGATTTTGTGTGTTGAAATGCATAATTTGACACAATCTGTTAGAAACGTGGGAGAAGACCAGTTAGAAGGCATAATTAGGGGCTCAAGTTCTTTCTTTTCATTAACTCTATATTTTGCCTATGATGTGTACCAAGTAGGTTTGTTGTCTACTTGAAGCAGTTCTCATCCAGTTACTGGTCGTCTGCCTGGTTGAGCATCCGCATCCTGACGCATTTAAATTAGGTTCTAGTGTATATTAAAAAACTTTTGTTGTAACCCTGCAGCATCTGTAGGTGCCAAGTGTAGTACCAAACACTGTACAAATTACATTTTAAATAACTTGGCGCCTGCAGCTAAGTTTGGTGTTTGTTGCGTGTTGCCCCACCAATGCCACCTTTAGCATTGCCGGAGCCGCCAGGGACGTTAATACTCTAATGGTCTATATATGACTTTGTTTCTCTTTCTGCTAGATCTCCAGTTGCGCCTTGTTAGAGTGACAACCCTGAGGGTTCATCTGGCTGGCCAAGTCCTGGTATAGCTTATCACAAGACCCTTTTCCAAATGACATGCACTGTAATATCGCATCATCCGATGCTCTATGCTCAAGTTTGGCATCAAGAGTAAACCAGCATGTACTGTATCACCTGTCATAGTTTGGTCAGGGAGGACTGCTTGTATTCTTAGAATATACTTTCTGCATGCTAATCATAGCCTTTTAACTTAGCTGTGGCCGACGGATAGCGGTAAAATTGTAAGCTCTACTGGTTTTTGGCTGACCAAGTTTTCTTTGCCTAAATTTGGAAATTAAAATGTTGGAACATGACACTTACAACTGCCCACTTAGGCCATGTTCGGTTATACTGGGATCGACAGGGATTAGGGCCCAATCCCCATGGTCTATTCCCCTCCCCCCTAACTCGTTGGTGACATGCACCATTTTGTGTTGCTCTTCTCTGTAATTGTTCAGTAGCACCCGCCCTGTAATGTTCAATCCTGTTTCTTATGCTTTGATGCAACTTACAACTCATCTTTGTTCCTGTTCTTTTCCCTGATGGCCATCGCTTACGAAATCTGCATTTTGATAGCTTGATCACAGTTTATCCTTAGTTGGCAAAATGTCATAAGAACCTCAGTTTTGCTTTTCAAAAAGGTTGCCCTATACTCCCTTCGTACCATAATATAAGACCTTATTACATCCAATATGTCAAGCTAGAGGGAGTAGATGGCACTACATTGTAGAGTCCAACTTAGAGTCAAGAAGACTTGGTGCTAGTTACAGATTTGTTGGCCTGTTCTTTAAGTAATAAAAGATTATGGAAGTGTGACATTGCCATGGATTGATTACAAACATTTTTTTTCTTCACTTGCTGCTACTAATATATCCTATTTTATGTTCTCTTTTGGTTGCTGGAAATCATGATCAAGGACATGCTTGCATTTGCATATAGGCATGTACTCCCTCTGTAGACGTTTTTGCAGTTCAAATTAAACTGCAAAACATCTTATATTTCGATACAGAGGAAGTATGTATTATATACAGTAAAATGCATTTCCATATGTGTATATATTGGTTGCCTCTTTTGGTATACTTACCAAGCTGCAGTTTTTTTAGCAGAATTTCAGAGTTGATATTGTTATCAATTGACCGGTCAAGTTCACCAGTTCCCAATTGCGGAAGGTACCCACAGGTAACATGTAGCATACCACTTCTCAGCTCTAGCAAAGTAATACCTCCATTCAAAAATGTAAGACGTTTTGGCGGGCTAGTAGCCTACCAACGTCTTATATATTGGAATGGAGGTAGTAGCCTACCAACGTCTTATATATTGGAATGGAGGTAGTAGCCTACCAACGTCTTATATTTTGGAATGGAGGTAGTAGTTGTTACTGTTTAGGCTAGGAACTTTTTTCACCTATAATGAAATAAACGATTGGGTAATTTATATTATCTACTGCATTTTCTTTTCACTGGCTCATGTCCATCTTCCAGTCACAATTCTGTCTAAATCTCCTTACCCCTGCTGCAAGACATCTCCTTAGCTCCAGAAGCTTCTCTCCGACAACCTAAACCAAACCAAGTCTGTTTCAGATTCGGACTTCACTGCTGGATTCAAGTACAAGGAGGAAAACCTACTCCGTATCCAATCCTAACTGACCTTGGGCAACCCCAACTGACCGAGGACACTTACATATACCCCTCTTACGCCTTAAGACTCTAAAACCATGAAACCATATCTCCCTGAGTTGTCCAAAGTCACCACCAAAGTTGATCTCACGAGTTTCCCGAGACAGAAGAAAGCTGCTTGGTATTCTCTGTTTTGGCAACTCGAGTATCTACTTGACTATCCCACCAATGAAGTGCTACAGGATTGAGTCTATTCATGCCTACAATATTTCATGATGACTTGACGGGGTAAACTTCCATTTGAAGAACTAAGACCCTGTTCAGGCCAGTTTCCCTGCGATTTGTAATCGACTTCTATCTTTTGATTCGCCATAAAACCTCAATCTGATCTATAAGATATCATCAAACTGTTCATAAAACTTCTCTCAAATACGTGCAGCCAATCTCCATCACCAACGCCGTCTTTGAGCTGTGGTTTCTGATGTCCGAATCTGCCTAGATTTTCATCTGTCTCGCGAGGAGCCTAGTAGTCGACTCGACACGCCAATTTTCAAACCCGCTGGTCAGAATTTAGCCCTAGATGCCTACTTTCTAGCATAATTTATGGGATCTATGAGCTAGCCACACCACTTGCATCTTGAACAGTTCAACATTTTGTTTTTTTAGTTTTGTCTAGCTTGTGTAAACCATCCAAGTTACTTTAATTTTCCACGTTAGAATTTACATGAGCTTGACAAAGCAGAAAACCAAATTATGAACAACTTAGATCCAATTGGTGTGGCTAGCTCATAGATCGGAATCAAGATCCATAAATTAGGCTACAGAGTCTACTTCTAGGCTCCTTGCAAGACGGATGAAAATCTGGTGACGGAGATTGGCTGCACCGACTGGAGAGGAATTTTAGGGAGAGTTTGATGATATCATGTAGATCATATTAAAGAGGTTTTATGGTGCAACAAATCACTAAACCAAAAGATATAAGTCAATTACAAGCGAAGGTTTGTGATCGCAGGGAAACTTTAACAAGGTCTCAGTGCTTTGGTCGGCACGGAAGCGTGCACCATCGGATCGTTGTGAAATTTTGCTGGCGTGAATAAGACTATCCGCAACACTTTACCGGTGAAATCATCGAGTGGATGCTCGAGTCGCCGAAAACAGAGAGAATAATGAGCAGTTTTCTGCTGTCTCGCGAAACTCGCGGGATTAATGTTGGCGGTGACTTTGGACGGCTCGGGAGATATAGTTTCGTGGTGTTAGTGTCTTGGGTGTAGGACGGGTATATGTAGGCGTCTTCGTCGGTTTGGGTTGCTCTATGTTGGATATGATTGGATACGGGGTAGGTTTCCTCCTTGTACTCTAATCCAACACGGTGAAGTCCGAATTTGAAATGACTGGGTTTGGTTTAGCTCACCCAAGAGAAGCTTCCGGAGCTAAGGAGACGTCTTGGAACAGGGGCAAGGAGGTTTGGGCTGGGTTGAGGCGTTGGTTTCTTGTTCGAGTTCGATTCGAGAGTAGGTTAATTTGGATCATGGGATTAGATGAAATTTGATAAGTGGGCTGTATTGTGACTAGAAGATGGACATGAGCCGGTCAAATATAGCGCAAGTACCAGTGTACTCTCACTTGACATGACTCGGTGAAAAGAAAATACAGTAGACAAAATAAATTGCCCAATCATTTTATTTCGTTATGACCGGCCTGACTTACGGCCGTAGAAGGCCCACCGGGCAATCTTAGCCCATAAGTTATCTTAGGTTAATTCATATGCAAGTTATCTACGTTATAAATATATGTTGTAAGACTCTGTTTCGGATTAAGCAATAAAAATAATATTATTGCCCGACTCCCAGAGGAGCCGGACCCTAAACCCTAGCCGCCCTCCTTCTAGCGTGACGCTCTGACGATGACATTCTGGCGGCTGGGCTGCCGCATTCGGTGGGACGGCGTTGGGGGCACCCTCCAGGTGGCGCTGCAGCTCCAGTTGGCTGTGGCTACCTCCGAGGCCGAGCATCCACTATTGGATCACCTTCTGCAGCAGCACGGCGACCTCTTCACCGAGCCGTAGGGCCTTCCACCAGCCCGGGCATACGATCACCGTATTCACCTTCTACCGGGCTTGGCACCGGTGGCCGTTCGTCCCTACCGCTACCCGCAGCTGCAGAAGGACGAGTTGGAGCGGCAGTGCACACTGATGCTCGCTGCGGGCATCATCCGGATCTCCACCTCGCCGTTCACCGCGCCGGTCCTCCTCGTCCGCAAGTCGGACGACACGTGGCGCTTCTGTATCGACTACCGCGCCCTTAATGCTCTCACACTTAAGGACAAGTTTTCGATTCCGATGGTTGATGAGCTTTTGGACGAGCTACATGGGGTGCGTTTCTTCACCAAGCTCGATCTCCGGTCCGGGTACCACCAGGTGCGCATGCATCCGGACGACACCACCAAGACGGCGTTTCGGACGCACCACGACCACTTCGAGTTCTTGGTGATGCCCTTCAGCCTCTGCAACGCCCCGGCGACCTTTCAGGCTTTGATGAACGACGTCCTCCGGCCCTACCTTCGTTGGTTTGTGCTTGTTTTCTTTGATGACATTCTTATCTACAGCGCATCTTGGGCGGAGCACCTTCAGCACGTCGCCATCGTCTTCAACGAGCTTCGGGCGCACCATCTTCATCTTAAGCGCTCGAAGTGCTTGTTCGGGACGCCGTCAGTCGCCTACCTCGGCCACGTCATCTCGGCCGACGGGGATGTTTGTGAACTTTCCAAATTTGTTCACAATTTTTTCAAAAATTCACGTTTCTCAATTATCTTTTCAAATAATTAAAAAATCTCAGCGAGGTACGCTGGTTATTAAAATAATTGGCGAAGTAGGGACTCACTTGAGATTTATTAATATAATTGGATCTTATGATGTTCGTCTCCCTTTGTCATTTTG
This sequence comes from Triticum aestivum, assembly GCF_018294505.1. Classification (NCBI taxonomy): domain Eukaryota; kingdom Viridiplantae; phylum Streptophyta; class Magnoliopsida; order Poales; family Poaceae; genus Triticum; species Triticum aestivum. The sequence goes on from NC_057795.1 coordinate 55,227,349, forward strand.
TGGTGAATTGAGTCTTGCTCTTTGAAGTTTCTATGTTGGATTGGATACTTTGAATTTGAGATTACTTGATGCATCTCTAGTAATTAACTTGCGGATATCCGAGGTGACATTGGGGGTACTCTTAGCGTAAATGTTGAACATTAAGTATAATATGATGTTATCGTAGTACGATCTCTGGGACTGTCCATGGCACTTTTGCGGGTGGTTCAATAGATCAAGATTGGAAAGACAATATTGAGGTGATTTGCTGTTAAGCACACCTACGCGATTTCATCCTAGTTTCTTCAATAAAATAGAAGCTTTGGAGTGATTCTTTGCTCCACTTTGAGGGATTATGATGTGGTCTAATTACGGTAATGATGTTGAGGGTTGGCACTAGCAAAAGTATGAACCCTATTCCTTATTTCCAAGCATTGAGACATTGCTTTTATTCACTTTTGTTACTTGTTACCTTACTGCTTTTATTTGTTCAGATTATAAACATTTATTTCTATCATCCATATTACACAGCTATCATTATCTTTTCGCTGAACTAGTGCACCTATACAACTGACAATTGTATCAGTTGTGTTAGGGACACAAGAGACCCCATACACGGCCATGCATGCCAGCCCATGAAAAAATAACGTGCTATAACAAAATAGTGTGGCCCTTAAAGTTCATGTTGCAGAAACATTTACAACAGAAGTTCAAATTATTTTTTGTCCTTTGCAACATAGATGATGTTGTGAAAATGACTTTTACAGCATGAATGATATTGTAGATTTTTTTTTGCAATGAAAGATGATGTCGCAGTGGCTCGGCCGTTGTTGTTTTTGCAACTCCATCGTTGCTGCTGAAACTCGTCAGTGCGCGGCCGCACGACATGTCGGCGTGCGCACCGTGTTATGATGCTTGCGGCAGGCCATCATGTACTTGAGAGCGACACCATGTAATGGTTGTCGTAGCATTGCAACAATGGTGTGGCATTGCTAGTAGCTTCGAGCGGACCTGGTCGAGGGCAGGAGAATTGATTTTTGGGAAAAATATGCGTCTAAGGAGGAAACCGATAGGAAAAGTCGCTTGGGAAAAATCAGGTGGACGATGACCATCGAGTGAGGATAAGGTGGAGAGAGCTCTGTACATAAACCCTTCGGCTGTGTTTGATAGCAAATGGTGAAATAAATTGAAGTATCGAAAACTGAAGTAATTTTGCCAGTAGGTATGAGATACTATGGTTTCATCAAACACAATATTTTGAAGTATTCATAATACATAAAACTTGTTTAGTTGTTGTCGCACATTGCTATAAATTTTGCTGCCTAGCCATTGTGTTAGCAGTGCAAACACAAGCAGCTAGCTGGCTGTTTGAATATTTTTTCTGTTGCATTCAACTAATCTGCCATGCACATACAGCTACCTAGCGTATAGCTTACCGTTAGCAGGGTAAACGCGCCTAGCTGGCTTCTTTACAATTTTCGGTGCGTTATTCCCGGCAGCTAGCTACGTCCTTACCTTACCATACGCACGCATAAGAGCATCTCCAGCCGCGTCCCCAACAAGGGCCCTCAGGCGACTTTTCGGCCGCCGCCACCAAAAAAGCGGCCCAGTCGCGCCCCCAGGGGCCCATTTTTCGTCGGCTCGGGCCGAAATTGGCGCCGGCGGATCCAACCCGAACCCGGCGCGCTGGGGGGCGCTCGGGGGCGCCGGGCGAATCGTTTTTGGCGCGAAAGCGCCACGTGGCAGCCGCGTCGTTGGGCAGCCGCGTCAGCGACACCGCCCGCCTCGTCTTCCCGACGCCTCGGTTTCCCACGGGGAATCAATGGTAAGGCTGCCGCCGGTCAGCTTTTCCATTGATTCCTCTCACGGGCGGCGTGTCACGGGGCGGCGCGCCGACGCCTCCCCTCCCTCGGCTATATATGGTCTTGCTCGCCTGCGTTGGAGTGCCACCCCCAGTCCTCCCTCTCCCGCCGATCTCTTCTCCCCAGCCACTCCCTCTCCCCGATGGCCGAGCGTTTTCCCGGAGACGAGGCGGCGGCCAACGGCTTTGGCCGCCGTTCGCTCCGTGAACAGGAGTCCTGGCTCCTGTTCCAGGCGAACATCCCGGCGTCGCCGGACATGCGCGCCGGACCGACGGGCTGGAGGCTCAGCAATGGGGGAGTGCCCATTCCCCCGTTGCCCGACGCCGTCACCAAGCCATCGTACTCCGCCGACGAGGTCGAGATCGCGCGCGCCTCACTCACCGACGCCGAGCGCTCCCTTCCCTAGTACGCCGCCGACAACAACGCGGCTTGGGCGGCGTACTTCGAGCGCCGCCAGCAGCAACGGCTGGCGTCCACCAACGGGGCGCCGGTGGTCGGCACCAAGAACAGCGAGGGGCGCCACCTCTGGTGGGGCGTCCCCGGCCGCACCCTCGACGGCGTGCTGGCGCACCTCAAGGGCGGCAACAACCCACCGTTGGCGTACCCCCCGGCGAGGACAGCCGCCCCGACGCACCGCCGACGCGACGGGCAATGGGCGCCGGGGAGGTTCGGCTCCTCCTCCTCTTCCTCGTCGCGTTCTTCCTCCCACTCCTCCGGCACTCCATCGCTGCTCGACGTCAAGGCCGAGCCCGCGGCGGAGACGCCGCTCGGCCAGCGTACACGCAGCGCCGGCATTGTCATCAGCGAGGGCGGCCGGCGCGCCTCCTCGTCGGCTCCTCCCCCGCGCTTCGTCAAGCCGAACACGGAGCCGGGTCTCGCGCCGGTGAAGACGGAGCCGGGGCTGGCTCTGATGAAGACGGAGCCGGGGCTGCTGGCGCCGGTGAAGGCGGAGCACGGCGAGGTCGAGCTCGACGACGACGCGGCCCTTGAATGGGCACGCCAAGACTCCCTGAAGATGGCGAGGGAGCGCCAGCGCGCCGCCCTAGAGCACTTCGCGCAGCGCCGCCTAGGCCGCGACGAAGGCGGCGTCGTCATCATCGACGACAGCGACGACGACGATGACGCCCCGCCGCCGCCGCCAGCAGCCGGGGAGGGGTCCAGCAGGGGCGCCCGAGTCAAGGAGGAGAAGGTCGACGATGGCGGCGACGACGGAGACTTCTCTGCCTAAAACAAGTTTCTTTGACTAGTTTTTATATGTAATGGCGTATTTTAGCCTAAATTTACGAATATAAAAGCCCATATTTACCGAAAAGTGGCGTGTTTCAGCCCAAGTTTGTCTTTTTTTTTTTCATGCCTGAGGCCGGCCCTGGGGTGGCGGCTGGGGGCCAACTCGCCCCTAGACCCACTTTTTACGCCGGGTCACCCCAGGCGGCGATTTTAGGCGCCCCTGTGGGGCCAACGGCTGGAGATGCTCTAAGAACAGGAGAATGCAAAAACTGAACAGCAAGGTACGTACTAACCATCCACCACAAGGCACGTACCCAGCTTAGCTAGCTCGTTTCTTTCCCTTGCTCTGTTTTAAAAACAAGAGGTCCAAGGTTCTTTTTTATATGCAGAGAAATTACTACAGTTTTAAGAATACTCTAGTTTTAATAATACAATATTTAGTGCTAACCAAACAGGTCACAATAAATAAAACTATGATATTTGAAAAAACTACAGTATTTTTAAAATACTTAGAAAATACTTTACTATCAAACAGGGCCTTTGTTTTTATCTGAAATGAAAAAGGGAGTGCTCGTGCCGGTTCCTCAAGAAAAAGAAGTGGAGAGAGAGAGAGAGAGTAGCCCCACAAAAAACACGTGGAGTATGAAGGAGGCGGTCAACGTTTTGCTAAGATCCAGATCCTGCAACAAACTAGTTGCTGTGGTGGGGAAGATTGCAACAATGGCTCAGTTGCGATATACTTAGACTATGTAAATAGGTTGATCCCCAAGTTAACGGATCAAAATCAGATTTGACGGCCACATAGACGGCGCGCGTCATTATCAGTCAGATGAAGGCAAGCGTTTCCCTTCTTATAAACTGTCCAACTCAAACAAGGTATGAAAAGAAAACAAGTATCACAAAAACTGAAGGAGTCCGAACGAGCATAAACAGACTTGCAACATCACAAACAGTAAATCTTACCGTAGTTCCGATCAAACGCTCGCAAGTCAAGGTGGCAGAGGCGGCGCAAACACGCAATCTAATCGACCGCCCCGTACGTGATTCTGATTCATCGTCCTCAAGCTAGCCCTGCCCGACGCTAGGCCAAATCACCGAGCCGCCGCAAAACGCCCTGCCCCGACCGATTCTTGTAGTCGGTAGCAACCAAGGCCGTTGGACGTAAGGCAATGCCGCGGAAGTACTGGAAGCCGCGGGGAGGCCCTGGATGTGTGGCGCCCGCGCCGGAGCTTCACTGGAAGGCCCTAAATCCTAACCCCGTCCCTGCGGAGGTCCCCGAGTGCTCCCGCTCCCGCGCCGCCGAGGTGTCCGACGACGACGCCTTTGTGGACGTCCCCGCCACCGCTGAGGATGCTGTCGTGGAGGAAGAAATAGCAACAAAGCTGGTGGGGATTCACATGGAGTTGAGTCAGGAGGAGCTGCGCGCTAACCATCAGATGCAGGAGGACGAGGTGATGTCTCACTTTTCTTTTCTCTCTTTCTTTCAGACTCGGGGATGCATGCATGATCTTGCTCTTTCAGTACTGTATGTAGATGGTAAAGCATAGTTGAGTAGCTAGCTTCATGGAAATAATAACTTAAACTTTATGATTCTATAGTTGAGTAATTTTTAAGGGCCGGTTGTGAGGTCTGGAATTATATTTTTTTCATGTGTGTGAAGTAGCTGGCCTACGTACGCTCATAACAACATTTTTTGTTGTGTTTTGCACACCCAGTCCCAGAGAAGAGATATTCTACCAGTTAAGCCATGCCTGCTTTTGTGTTGATTTCTCATTCTTATTTTGCTGTTATCTTGTTTTTAAATTGGACATATGTTTTTTTTCTCAAATACACCAAAGTGTGTGTGCCTGCTGGCTTTTTAATTGGACATACGTATGGTGATCACTTTTTTGTGTCTGATACAAACTAAATTTAATGTCCAGATATTTGCCTTGGAAGCAATTTTTGGAGACAGCATCGTCATTTTAAACAAAAAAGAAGGTCAACGGTCTTTCCAGGTATGTCCATCACAATTATTATTTTTCCAACCTTATTCTTGCTACTGAGGGCAATTAGGGTTTTAATATGTCAATGTTGTTACGTACACAGGTTCATGTACATATTGAGATACCAGATGATGGTATAGATGTCTCGGCAAGGCTCGACTATGGTACTGGAACATTAAATTATGGGGAAACATGTGATGGTGATGCCTCGGATAATCTTGTTTACAAGTTTAGGGTTGAGCATTTGCCTCCAATCCTGCTAACATGCTACCTGCCTTCGTCCTACCCGAGTCATCAACCTCCCTCTTTCACCATCTCCACCGAATGGCTGGACACAGTGAAGATTTCATCGTTATGTCAAATGCTTGATATGATTTGGGAAGAGCAGCAGGGCATGGAAGTAATATATCAGTGGGTTCAGTGGCTCCAAAACTCTTTACTTTCTCACCTAGGGTTTGCTGATGAGATAATTTTAAGCAAGGGTGATCTAACCTGTCATGAAGATGGTCGGGATAAGCATGCTTGTCGAGATGATTCTGCACCTGATGTTATAATTACAAGGATTATGAGATATGATGATGATAAGCGTCATGAAGCCTTCTTACATGATATTCATGACTGCATGATATGCTTCAGCGAGTTTCCTGGTAAGTCTTATTTTTCTGCATAGCTGTTTGTAGTGTTATGTAGAGACTTATACTGTAGAGGTCTTGAGCTGTGTTATACTCCCTCTGTAAAGAAATATAACAGCATTTGGATCACTACTTTAGTGATTTAAACGCTCTTATATTTCTTACGGAGGGAGTAACTGACAATGGCCTATTTTGGCTAGTCCCCATTACCTCATGCATTATCCTTATTCTTTGAGTTGACTACATACTACACATGTAACACCATTGCATAGATGGCATATTAGAGATTCTCATTCAGATGCTTTTTTTTTTGCCTTTGTTAATTCTGAGGGTACTGTCTTTTTTTTGTAATACAATAAAAATTATAGTGCAATGGGGGTATTCATGATGCATGCCATGTCCAACTTGGATATTTTCCATTTAATTTGTTAACCCTTGGTATCTCAATTATTGTTGCTTCTAATTTTAATTCACTACTTAGCTAAATTTTCTAAAAAAAGTTATTACCTCACAGGTGTCGATTTTGTCACACTTCCATGCCATCATTTCTTTTGCCGGAAATGCATCCAAACATACTGCAAAATTCATGTCAAGGAAGGAACTGTATTGAAGTTGACGTGTCCTGATACAAAATGTGAAGGTGTTGTTTCTCCTCATATATTGAAAACACTTCTGGCGGAGGATGAGTATGAACGTTGGGAAAAACTGCTTCTTCAGAGAACTCTCGATGCCATGAATGATTTAGTTTATTGTCCAAGGTGCGAAACTGCTTGCTTGGAGGATGAAAGTAACGATGCGGTGTGTCCGAGTTGTCTATTCAGCTTCTGCACGCTTTGTACATCCCACCGTCATGTGGGGAAACAATGTATGACCGCAGAGGAAAAAATTCGAAAGTTGGAGGTAGGAGAACTTTATCTCACATCTATTTAGCTTATCTTGGATATGGTTATTAAATTGTGGGGCTGTTTCATTACTACTAATATATATCCACTAGCTAACAGAGAAAATGAGAAATCTAGAAAAGTGATATGGCTTGGAGTGTTTTGAATTATTGCATCGATGCACATGTACTTTTGTTTTTCTATTTACATTTGCTGGATGACTATGATAAAGAGGATTTTGCATTTCGACCAACTTTGGTAAAATGAGGGCAAAATGCACTCTTCCTAGAGACAATTTATTTGTACATATCTCGTGTCATTTTGATCTGTCATGTCTTTAAATGATCTTTTTGTTTGGTGCAGGAACGGCTAAAATCTAGGCAGGAACGCGGTGATCAGAATTTGACAGATGAAGTACTCAGCCTCCAGGCAATTATGAGGGATGCAAAACAGTGCCCACGATGCAAGATCGCTATATATAAGATATCAGGATGCAATAAGATGACATGTTCGAACTGCGGGCATTACTTCTGCTACCAATGTAACTTTGCAATTGTTGGATATGAACACTTCAGGTGAGTTCTCTTTTAGTGATATGTTTTGCCCCCATTGTCGTATATATATGCGCCTTGACAAAGAAGAAACATGGGTTGCTTTCAGACCGGGTGCATGTGATCTTTTTTCTCGGGAGGAAATCCGTAGATGGGAAGCACGCATGAACCCAGGGAGGGGGCGTGTAGAGGACGCTCCAGCTCCTGCCCCATTGCCTCAAGGACGATATCGTCACCCTTGTCCTACATGTGGTAAAGGAACTCCAAAGGTAACATGAACTTGTTTTCCTTTTCTTTCATAAAGATATCTGAGACGAGCAACCATAATAATAGTTTATGAGAATGATGCATTTGCCTACCTTTTGTTTTTGAAACTGTGAGTTGCCTCTCTTTTGCATTGAAAAAATCAAACCAAGTGCCTTTTCTTATACAGCTATTCGGGGTCAGTTCATTCGTTGTAAAAGATTTTTTTTGCCATTAGGGCTTTTATTACTCTTTTGTTTGGTGCTTGTACGCAGGTATATGATGATTAGTTTATTTAGACTGCTTATTCCAAATTCAGTTACATATATAACTTGGATCACTCATGACTATGTTATAACTTCGACAAAGAAATTGTTCATTGGCTTCAGCCTGCATGCATGCTTCGAGTGAATTCTTAACTGATTGAAGCTGAGTCTGTCATCACGGCCATTGCCATTTATTATATGATAGCGTTAAACCTTCCAATTGAGGCTCTGGAAAAGATTGATTCTCTTCGGCGTGCTTTCCTTTGGGCTGGTTGTGACAAGGTCACCGGTGGCAAATGCAAGATCAACTGGGAACAGGTCTGCAAGTCCAAGGTCCATGGGGGGCTAGGTATCCTAAATATGAGGAAGTTTGCGTCTGCGCTTCGTATCCGTTGGCTTTGGGCAGAATGGTTGGATCCGGTGAAGCCGTGGGTTCGCTTGGGTAACCCATGTGATGAGAATGATAAAAACATTTTTGCTGCTGCCACCAAGGTGTTGCTTGGCAACGGTATTCGTGCTTCCTTCTGGGAGTCTGCTTGGCTAGATGGCATGAGACCCAAAGACATCGCCCCGAAGATCTTTGACCTATCAAAAAGAAAGGGATGTTCGGTTCAGAAGGCTTTGGATAATAACTTCTGGGTCTCTCAAGTCAAAACAGACGGGATCACCTCTGCTACACACCTGACCGAGTTCGTCAACCTTTGGGAAAAATTATCTGTGGTGCAACTCAACCTCGACGTGGCTGATTCTATCTCTTGGAAGCTTTCTAATGATGGCTCTTACTCCGCGTCCTCGGCCTACAAGGTCCAGTTCATGGGCTTAGTTGACTCCAACATGCAACAGTTGGTGTGGAAGATCTGGGCTCCCCCCAAATGCAAATTCTTTGCTTGGCTTGTGATCAATAATAGAATATGGACGGCCGACAGGCTCCAACGCCGGGGATGGCCTAACTGTGATCGCTGCCCCCTCTGCAAGCAAGTTCAGGAAACCGCGGCTCACCTCCTTTTCCAATGCCGCTACACGGTTCGAGTTTGGGAAATGGTCCATTCGGTGAAAGCCTGGTGGAACCTCATTGACTCCAACGCATCGCAGTCTCGACGGGCGATGATGTCTCTTATTATGTTGATCTCATGGGAAATTTGGAACGAGAGAAATGCACGCGTCTTCCGTAACACCGCGGTGCCGGTTGGGGTTCTTGTTGCAAGAATCAAAGATGTTTCAAAGTGTTGGTGCCTTGCAGGGGCCAAATATTTGAGTACTGTAGTGCCACGAGAGTGATGTTTTTGTAATTCGGCCTTTGGCCAAAAACTCTAAACCTTCTTCTTAATCAATGAAAGTGGCAAATCTTTTGCCCAGTTTCAAAAAAAAAAAAAAACTGTGGTTCTTCTTATTGTTTCTTTTCACATCGCACAGCACAAACGCCTCATGATTTGTATGTGTTTACTTTGGTCGCAGATTGGAAACAATAACCACATCTCCTGTGGGTCATGCCAGACAGGGTTCTGTGCATTGTGCCGGAAGACTGTCCACAAAACTTCACAGCATTTTGGTCCCAGGGGATGCAAGCAACACACTCCAGATCGCGACTGACACTGCGATATGCAGCAGAGGCCGGGGTTATCCCCTTTTCGGAGGAAAAAAAAGGGCCATATGCCCAGCACCTCAACGCAACTACAATTTCCAAAGGTTCTGCTCATGATCTGCATATATATATATACCGTACCCATATAAGGATACAGCCCTGGCGTTTCCTGCATTTTGCAGGGAGCCTTATTTTCAAGCTCCCAGCTTCTTGTACCGTAGTAAAGAACTAAAGATCAACCTAGAAGTAGGATATTGCAAAGGACTAATGAGGAATTATATCAAGAATGTCAATTTCTTGTTACTTGTCAGGTTTTCTGTTGCTTTGCTTTGCTTGCTTCCTCTCTTGTATTTTCTGCACACTGCCAAGTGTCGCGGTTGGGCTACCTACTTACGGCCCGTCTGTTTTGTGGTCGAGCGTGAGGGTGCAGGTGCTCGCTATCACAGGCTCTGCCGACCGTCATCGCCTCTACTGGGTTGAGGTGATTTCAAGGGATATGCCCGCTTACAATTGCTATGACGAGAGTGTTGTACTGTTGTCCCATACTATGATTCACATAGTCAAATCAAATATTGCACCTCTAATTACTTATTGGTGAGCCCAAAGCACAATTACTTACAATAATTATTCAGATATATGTCTTTCTTTGTAACGTACCATTATTCTTTTGCGTATAAAGAACACCGATTTGAGGCAGCCTACAAAGACAATTATTTTAGAGGTAGTGGCCGAATTCTCCTATATGAATTCATTAAGATAACCATGTACTCCCTCTGTTCCATAATGTAAGCCTTTTTAGAAAGCTAGTTTTAGCTTGCTATAAAAAGCTTTATATTGTGGAACGGAGGGCTCCCGTCATTTCATAATGTAGTGTATTCTACATTTTGTCAAGTCAAGCTAGATAAAGAAAATATTGCATCTACAGCATGAAATAGTACAATAAATGTTGGACAAACTTTAAAATATTTATTTGAAAAAGTACTAGTAGAAAAAGGCGCATTTGTCCCGGTTCATAAGGCCCATTTGTCCTGGTTCCCGAACCGGGACTAAAGTGTCAGAACTAAAGCACAATACCTTTAGTCCCGGTTCGCCTACGAACTGGGACAGATGGGGCTCCATGTGGCCGCTGCGGCTTGCCCAGTCAGGAGGGCCTCTTGTCCCGGTTGGTAGCACCAACCAGGACCAAAAGGCGTCCACGCATCAGCAGTTTTCAAGGGCTGGGGTTTTTTTTGAAGGGAGGGAGGGGGGGGGGGGTTGGGGGTTTTGTAGGGTTAATTTAGGGGTTTCATATATTGTGTTAGCTAGCTAATAGTGAGAAGTGTCCTCTCTTATCTTCGTGTTTGGTCGACGCTACGTACTATACGTATAGAGAGGACTTGACACGCTAGCTAGCTAGTAAGCAAATGAAGGAAACCATTAATTACAGAAGATCGTCATGAATATATACAGAGAGAAGTGATCGACCTCTCCTTCTCCGAGAGATTGGTCGAACAACAAGTTTTCGTATATCTATCCGGCGCTACTGGTTACATATATACAATATATATAAGATCTCTTACAACCCCCTAACATCTGAACTCAAGTTCCACATGGTATTCCCCGTCTCTACCGATGACGTGGTCAAGAAAGAATCCCGCCAATTCCTGTTGAATTGCTCGTATGCGATCTTGTGGTAGGAGTTCATTCCGCATCTGAAACATCTAATTTGAAGTGGGGGTCAATACATATATATGAGTGAAACTCAACACAAATGATAGTAATAAAATAAAATTGTGAATATTATTGTTACGCAATTCATATTGTTTTTTAGAGTAGCCCCGCTCACAGGTCATGTGGCGGATGAACTCGCAAATGTAGTATCCACAGTAATTATTCCCGGGTTCCTGCCACAACCACTTTACAAGAAATAGAGGTCAATCAAACTGATAAGCAAGCATGCTAAATGATATTGATGAAACTAGCTAGAATCAATGGGAGATGCGTGGAACCAGCTATTAGTACTTACTTTCGGGTGTTCAAATCGCAGCTCCCCCGGCAGTCCCAGAGCTTCTGCGGTGAATTTTTTCTAAACCCTGCCAGACAAAGAAAATAATCACTTGATATCATGAAATGAACAAAGTTGCCGATATGGTGCCATAATGATCGATTGAACTTACTTCTCGAGCATTTTAGTCATGGCCGTATACTCCTCGGGATCTTTTCGTCTTGAGTCTATGACGATTACTAGTCCCTGCTCAAGCTTAATCTCTAGCAGAATAAAGTGGAAGCTGCGCACGCATGCATAACTCATCAATTACATTACTATAACCTCGAGTAATAAGGGAAACCGAATATGCACAAGACAGTAACACTCACTTGAATTCGTAAGGAAAGAGTATTATATCTTTGTTTTGATTTTGAAGTACCGATCGTAGCAAGTTGGCCTCGGTTTGTTTTGCATCATATTTAACATTCCATTCATCTATGAGATTTGTGTTAATGAACCCAATATCACCGATTTGTCTTTTCTTGCATTCGGCGATCTTCAATCTGCATAATATAGTGAGGTTAATTATATATACATGCAATGAAAAAGCAGAGCTATATATAGAGACTTAATTACAGAAGTAGTACTTACAGACAGTAGCAAGTGACGATTATTTTATCGAGGGCCTTTTGATTAAAAAACCAGAAGAACTCCTCATATGGAACAGACAACAGATCAATTCCAACGAGGTCGTGCTCCTCTTTAACTCTCATCGTCAAAGTATCCTTCCCAGACTTGCTGCAGATGTCCATGTACCAATCATGGAATCTTCGCATCATCGTTGTTAGAGGAGGATGACCAGGTTTGACGAGAAGCTTCTTGTGCCGGTATTTGAATTCGTCCATCTCCATTCTATAAAAATTTTCATCGTCGGGCAGGTAATCTCCAAGATTGGTACCGGGCAGCATCCCCGGATGATTAGCGACGATATCGCTAGACATCTTGATAGGGGGGCACGATTGGTTCGCTTGTTCGCCGAGCTGGGGAATTCTTTCCCACTTCTTCGTTCTGCTAACCTTTGATCACTGCAAGTACTTCCCGACCGCTCCGCTTCCTTATATGTCCTTTCAAAAATGCGCTCATAGTTGGCATGCAACAGAGGCGGTGGTGGTCGCTTCAAGGCATCTAAAGTGCGCTTCGCTTTCACCGGATCTATCTTCTCCTCCGGAGGTGGATGTTTCTTAGCTCTTTGCGTTTTAAAAAAGTCCTTCACTTGGGCTTCATAGATCTTCTTGTTTTCCTCCTTGCTCATCTCGTATGGTAACTTCTCTAGAGGCTTGAGAGAAGGACCGAATCTATATTGCCTCCTGCCTCTGGTTGTACTGCTAGATGCCGGAGCGGCTGCAGCTGTCTTCTTTCGTTGCTTACGAGGCAGAGAAGAAGGAGGCGGAGTACTATGACGCGCCAGAGCAGCCGGAACAGCGACGTTTGTGTTCCACCGTTGCCAACAAGGCGAAGGAGGAGGTGGGCTGCTCGGACGCGCCGGAGCAGCCGGAGAAGGAGGGGGAGTACTGCTGCCCTCACGCGCCGGAGCAGGAGGCGAAGTGTCCTGATCACTCGCCGGAGGAGGAGGAGTAGGAGGCGGAGTGCCCATCTGACTCGCCGGAGGAGGAGGAGGAGGAGGCGGAGGCGTGAAGTTCAGAAGCTTGATGTGCTCCTTCCGCCATAGACATGGAGTCTTCAGAGCAAGACCCAGCTGAGTCTCCCCTTCACCTGTATGGTGGTCAAGCTGGAGCTCCTCAAATTCCTCTGTTATTTCATCCACCATCACAACAGCATAGCCTTGTGGAATCGGAAGGCAGTGAGAAGTTGCGTCGGGTTCAGGAGGGAACACAGAGCCGTCAGCCGCCTTGACTTTGAGGTGCTGCCATTGCATCATAAGCTGGCACTGGTGTGACTCCGTGATAGCATCCACGGGGTAGCTAGGAGCTGTGAAGTCAAGCTGCTGAACGAGCTTGGTGGAAGCCATGCTGCTTCTCCACTAAGATGGCGGGGTAGCTTGGGCAGGATCTCGCTGGTTCTCAACAGCTTGTCGTTCCTCTAGCTTTCGTACCCTTGCCTGAAGCTTTTGCAGTTCGCTCAGCTCCACTTTCCTCCTCCTCTCTTGGGTTTTGTAACCGCCTGCGTTGGGAAACCCAACCTTCCATGCAACGGAGCCTGGCGTGCCTCGTGTTCGTCTAGGGTGCTCAGGATTCCCGAGGGCCAGTGTGAGCTCGTTGTTCTCTCTATCGGGAACGAACGTCCCTTCCCGCGCTTCCTTGATTGCTGCCTGAAGTTTTGTGATGGGTGTTGCAAGTTGCTCGTCCGTCCAACATCAGTTCCCTATTTCAGGGTCCAAAGCCCCCCAACCCCGAAGAACCAAGTCCTTGAATGGTCTGGTCAGTTCAATGTCTCTGGTTCGACCCCTTTAGCAATCAGGTCACTTTCAGCCTTGTCCCACAACGGCCAGGCTGTGAGGTAGCCACCTGACCCCGTGCGATGGTGATCCTCCTTCTTTGGAGCATACGACAGGGCAGGGCGCGGCGACGGTGATGAGAAAGCATACGGGGCAGGGGCGCGGCTGCGTCCGGGTCAGGGCAGAGGGACACGAGGATCGGCGGCATCGGGGACAGGGCGCGGCGAGGGCGTCCGCGACAGCTAGCTCGGGCAGCCTGCCAGCATCGTGGATGGATTCACTACCATTGGGGGGATAGGAGGAGGAGAGATCGAAGTGGGGATGGGCGGTTCTGAAAATTCATAAGTGCTACTTACATACCCAGAGTATTGGTCCTGGTTCGTGGAACCAACCGGGACCAATGCCCCATTTAGTCCCGGTTGGTGCCACCAACCGGGACCAAAGGTCAATTTCCAGCAGCCCAAAGGGCGGAAAAAGGAGGCCTTTGGTCCCGGTTGGTGGCACCAACCGGGACTAAAGGGGGGCATGTTGGGGAACGTTGCAGAAAATAAAAATTTTCCTACGGTTTCACCAAGATCCATCTATGAGTTCATCTAAGCAACGAGTGATAGGAGTGCATCTACATACCTTTGTAGATCGCGAGCGGAAGCTTTCAAGAGAAAGGGGATGATGGAGTCGTACTCGCCGTGATCCAAATCACCGATGACCAAGTGCCGAACGGACAGCACCTCCGCGTTCAACACACGTACGGAGCGGATGACGTCTCCTCCTTCTTGATCCAGCAAGGGGGAAGGAGAGGTTGAGGAAGAAGACTCCAGCAGCAGCACGACGGCGTGGTGGTGGTGGAGAGGTAGTACTCCGTCAGGGCTTCGCCAAGCACTTAACGGAGGAGGAGAGGTGTTGGGGAGGGGAGGGGCTGCGCCTTGGATCAGGTGTGCAGCCCTCCCCTCGCCCCTCTATTTATAGGGGAAGGGGAAGGGGGCCGGCCCCCTCTAGATGAGATCTAGAGGGGGGGGGCGGCCAGGGAGGGGGCTTGCCCCCCAAGCAAAGGGGGGCGCCCCCTTTAGGGTTTCCCCCCAACCCTAGGCGCATGGGCCCAAGGGGGGGGCGCCCAGCCCTCCAGGGGCTGGTTCCCTGCCCCCTACGGCCCATGAGGCCCTCCGAGAGAGGTGGCCCCTCCCGGTGGACCCCCGGAACCCCTCCGGTGGCCCCGGTACAATACCGATATGCCCCCGAAACTTTCCGGTGACCGTATGACAACTTCCCATATATAAATCTTCACCTCCGGACCATTCCGGAACTCCTCGTGACGTCCGGGATCTCATCCGGGACTCCGAACAACATTCGGTAATCACATACAAGTCTTCCTAATAACCCTAGCGTCACCGAACCTTAAGTGTGTAGACCCTACGGGTTCGGGAGACACGCAGACATGACCGAGACGGCTCTCCGGTCAATAACCAACAGCGGGATCTGGATACCCATGTTGGCTCCCACATGCTCCTCGATGATTTCATCGGATGAACCACGATGTCGAGGATTCAATCAACCCCGTATACAATTCCCTTTGTCAAACGGTACGTTACTTGCCCGAGACTCGATCGTCGGTATCCCAATACCTCGTTCAGTCTCGTTACCGGCAAGTCACTTTACTCGTACCGTAATGCATGATCCCGTGACCAAACACTTGGTCACTTTGAGCTCATTATGATGATGCATTACCGAGTGGGCCCAGAGATACCTCTCCGTCATACGGAGTGACAAATCCCAGTCTCGATCCGTGTCAACCCAACAGACACTTTCGGAGATACCTGTAGTGCACCTTTATAGTCACCCAGTTACGTTGTGACGTTTGGTACACCCAAAGCACTCCTACGGTATCCGGGAGTTACACGATCTCATGGTCTAAGGAAAAGATACTTGACATTGGAAAAGCTCTAGCAAAACGAACTACACGATCTTGTGCTATGCTTAGGATTGGGTCTTGTCCATCACATCATTCTCCTAATGATGTGATCCCGTTATCAACGACATCTAATGTCCATAGTCAGGAAACCATGACTATCTGTTGATCAACGAGCTAGTCAACTAGAGGCTTACTAGGGACATATTATGGTCTATGTATTCACACGTGTATTACGATTTCCGGATAATACAATTATAGCATGAATAAAGACAATTATCATGAACAAGGAAATATAATAATAATCCTTTTATTATTGCCTCTAGGGCATATTTCCAACAGTCTCCCACTTGCACTAGAGTCAATAATCTAGTTACATTGTGATGAATCGAACACCCATAGAGTTCTGGTGTTGATCATGTTTTGCTCGCGAGAGAGGTTTAGTCAACGGATCTGCGACATTCAGATCCGTATGTACTTTGCAAATATCTATGTCTCCATCTTGAACATTTTCACGGATGGAGTTGAAACGACGCTTGATGTGCCTGGTCTTCTTGTGAAACCTGGGCTCCTTGGCAAGGGCAATAGCTCCAGTGTTGTCACAGAAGAGTTTGATCGGCCCCGACGCATTGGGTATGACTCCTAGGTCGGTGATGAACTCCTTCACCCAAATTGCTTCATGCGCTGCCTCCGAGGCTGCCATGTACTCCGCTTCACATGTAGATCCCGCCACGACGCTTTGCTTGCAGCTGCACCAGCTTACTGCTCCACCATTCAACATATACACGTATCCGGTTTGTGACTTAGAGTCATCCAGATCTGTGTCGAAGCTAGCGTCGACGTAACCCTTTACGGCGAGCTCTTCGTCACCTCCATAAACGAGAAACATGTCCTTTGTCCTTTTCAGGTACTTCAGGATATTCTTGACCGCTGTCCAGTGTTCCTTGCCGGGATTACTTTGGTACCTTCCTACCAAACTTACGGCAAGGTTTACATCAGGTCTGGTACACAGCATGGCATACATAATAGATCCTATGGCTGAAGCATAGGGGATGACACTCATCTCTTCTTTATCTTTTGCCGTGGTCGGGCATTGAGCCGAGCTCAATCTCACACCTTGCAATACAGGCAAGAACCCTTTCTTGGACTGATCCATTTTGAACTTCTTCAAAATCTTATCAAGGTATGTGCTTTGTGAAAGACCTATGAGGCGTCTCGATCTATCCCTATAGATCTTGATGCCTAATATGTAAGCAGCTTCTCCAAGGTCCTTCATTGAAAAACACTTATTCAAGTAGGCCTTAATGCTGTCCAAAAGTTCTATATCATTTCCCATCAAAAGTATGTCATCTACATATAATATGAGAAATGCTACAGAGCTCCCACTCACTTTCTTGTAAACGCAGGCTTCTCCATAAGTCTGCATAAACCCAAACGCTTTGATCATCTCATCAAAGCGAATGTTCCAACTCCGAGATGCTTGCACCAGCCCATAAATGGATCGCTGGAGCTTGCATACTTTGTTAGCATTCTTAGGATCGACAAAACCCTCCGGCTGCATCATATACAGTTCTTCCTTAAGATGCCCGTTAAGGAATGCCGTTTTGACGTCCATCTGCCATATCTCATAATCATAGTATGCGGCAATTGCTAACATGATTCGGACGGACTTCAGCTTCGCTACGGGAGAGAATGTCTCATCGTAGTCAACCCCTTGAACTTGTCGATAACCCTTAGCGACAAGTCGAGCTTTATAGATGGTAATATTACCATCCGCGTCCGTCTTCTTCTTAAAGATCCATTTGTTTTCTATCGCTCGCCGATCATCGGGCAAGTCTGTCAAAGTCCATACTTTGTTTTCATACATGGATTCTATCTCGGATTGCATGGCTTCAAGCCATTTGTTGGAATCTGGGCCCGCCATCGCTTCTTCATAGTTCGAAGGTTCACCGTTGTCTAACAACATGATTTCCAGGACAGGGTTGCCATACCACTCTGGTGTGGAACGTGTCCTTGTGGACCTACGAGGTTCAGTAGCAACTTGATCCGAAGTACCTTGATCATCATCATTAATTTCCTCTCCAGTTGGTGTAGGCACCACAGGAACATTTTCCTGAGCTGCACTACTTTCCGGTTCAAGAGGTAGTACTTCATCGAGTTCTACTTTCCTCCCACTTACTTCTTTCGAGAGAAACTCTTTTTCCAGAAAGGATCCGTTCTTGGCAACAAAGGTCTTGCCCTCGGATCTTAAGTAGAAGGTATACCCAATGGTTTCCTTAGGGTATCCTATGAAGACGCATTTTTCCGACTTGGGTTCGAGCTTTTCAGGTTGTAGTTTCTTGACATAAGCATCGCATCCCCAAACTTTTAGAAACGACAGCTTAGGTTTCTTCCCAAACCATAATTCATACGGTGTCGTCTCAACGGATTTAGACGGTGCCCTATTTAAAGTGAATGTAGCTGTCTCTAGAGCGTATCCCCAAAATGATAGCGGTAAATCGGTAAGAGACATCATAGATCGCACCATATCCAATAGAGTGCGATTACGACGTTCGGACACACCGTTACGCTGAGGTGTTCCAGGCGGCGTGAGTTGTGAAACGATTCCACATTTCCTTAAGTGTGTACCAAATTCGTGACTTAAGTATTCTCCTCCACGATCTGATCGTAGGAACTTTATCTTTCGGTCACGTTGATTCTCTACCTCATTCTGAAATTCCTTGAACTTTTCAAAGGTCTCAGACTTGTGTTTCATCAAGTAGACATACCCATATCTACTCAAGTCATCAGTGAGAGTGAGAACATAACGATATCCTCCGCGAGCCTCAACGCTCATTGGACCGCACACATCGGTATGTATGATTTCCAATAAGTTGGTTGCTCGCTCCATTGTTCCGGAGAACGGAGTCTTGGTCATTTTGCCCATGAGGCATGGTTCGCATGTGTCAAATGATTCATAATCTAGAGACTCTAAAAGTCCATCAGCATGGAGCTTCTTCATGCGCTTGACACCAATGTGACCAAGGCGGCAGTGCCACAAGTATGTGGGACTATCGTTATCAACTTTACATCTTTTGGTATTCACGCTATGAATATGTGTAACATTACGTTCGAGATTCATTAAGAATAAACCATTGACCATCGGGGCATGACCATAAAACATATCTCTCATATAAATAGAACAACCATTATTCTCGGATTTAAATGAGTAGCCATCTCGTATTAAACGAGATCCAGATACAATGTTCATGCTCAAACTTGGCACTAAATAACAATTATTGAGGTTCATAACTAATCCCGTGGGTAAATGTAGAGGTAGCGTGCCGACGGCGATCACATCGACCTTGGAACCATTCCCGACGCGCATCGTCACCTCGTCCTTCGCCAGTCTCCGCTTATTCCGCAGCTCCTGCTGTGAGTTACAAATATGAGCAACGGCACCGGTATCAAATACCCAGGAGTTACTACGAGTACTGGTAAGGTACACATCAATTACATGTATATCAAATATACCTTTAGTGTTGCCGGCCTTCTTGTCCGCTAAGTATTTGGGGCAGTTCCGCTTCCAGTGACCCTTCCCCTTGCAATAAAAGCACTCAGTCTCAGGCTTGGGTCCATTCTTTGACTTCTTCCCGGCAACTGGCTTACCGGGCGCGGCAACATCTTTGCCGTCCTTCTTGAAGTTCTTCTTACCCTTGCCCTTCTTGAACTTAGTGGTCTTATTGACCATCAACACTTGATGTTCTTTCTTGATTTCAACCTCTGCTGACTTCAGCATTGAAAATACTTCAGGAATGGTCTTCACCATCCCCTGCATATTGTAGTTCAACACAAAGCTCTTGTAGCTCGGTGGGAGCGACTGAAGGATTCTGTCAATGACCGCCTCGTCCGGGAGGTTGATCTCCAGCTGGGACAGGCGGTTGTGCAACCCAGACATTTTGAGTATGTGCTCACTGACAGAACTGTTTTCCTCCATCTTACAACTATAGAACTTGTCGGAGACTTCATATCTCTCGACCCGGGCATGAGCTTGAAAAACCATTTTCAGCTCCTCGAACATCTCATATGCTCCGTGTTTCTCAAAACGCTTTTGGAGCCCCGGTTCTAAGCTGTAAAGCATGCCGCACTGAACGAGGGAGTAATCATCAGCACGTGACTGCCAAGCGTTCATAACGTCTTGGTTCTCTGGGATGGGTGCTTCACCTAGCGGTTCATCTAGGACATATGCTTTCTTGGCTGCTATGAGGATGATCCTCAGGTTCCGGACCCAGTCCGAATAGTTGCTGCCATCATCTTTCAGCTTGGTTTTCTCTAGGAACGCGTTGAAGTTCATGTTGACATGAGCGTTGGCCATTTGATCTACAAGACATATTTGCAAAGTTTTAGACTAAGTTCATGATAATTAAGTTCATCTAATCAAATTATTTAATGAACTCCCACTCAGATTAGACATCCCTCTAGTCATCTAAGTGTTACACGATCCGAGTCGACTAGGCCGTGTCCGATCATCACGTGAGACGGACTAGTCATCATCGGTGAACATCTCCATGTTGATCGTATCTTCCATACGACTCATGTTCGACCTTTCGGTCTCTGTGTTCCGAGGCCATGTCTGTACATGCTAGGCTCGTCAAGTTAACCCTAAGTGTTCTGCATGTGTAAAACTGTCTTACACCCGTTGTATGTGAACGTAAGGATCTATCACACCCGATCATCACGTGGTGCTTCGAAACGACGAACTTTAGCAACGGTGCACAGTTAGGGGGAACACTTTCTTGAAATTATTATAAGGGATCATCTTATTTACTACCGCCGTTCTAAGTAAACAAGATGCATAAAACATAATAAACATCACATGCAATTATATAAAGTAGTGACATGATATGGCCAATATCATATAGCTCCTTCGATCTCCATCTTCGGGGCTCCATGATCATCTTCGTCACCGGCATGACACCATGATCTCCATCATCATGATCTCCATCATTGTGTCTTCATGAAGTTGTCACGCCAACGACTACTTCTACTTCTATGGCTAACGCGTTTAGCAATAAAGTAAAGTAATTTACATGGCGTTCTTCAATGACACGCAGGTCATACAAAAAATAAAGACAACTCCTATGGCTCCTGCCGGTTGTCATACTCATCGACATGCAAGTCGTGATTCCTATTACAAGAACATGATCTCATACATCACAATATATCATTCATCATTCATCACAACTTCTGGCCATATCACATCACATGACAATTGCTGCAAAAACAAGTTAGACGTCCTCTAATTGTTGTTGCATCTTTTACGTGGCTGCAATTGGGTTCTAGCAAGAACGTTTTCTTACCTACGAATAACCACAACGTGATTTTGTCAACTTCTATTTACCCTTCATAAGGACCCTTTTCATCGAATCCGCTCCAACTAAAGTAGGAGAGACAGACACCCGCTAGCCACCTTATGCAACTAGTGCATGTCAGTCGGTGGAACCTGTCTCACGTAAGCGTACGTGTAAGGTCGGTCCGGGCCGCTTCATCCCACAATACCGCTGAAGCAAGAAAAGACTAGTAGCGGCAAGCAAGTTGACAAGATCTACGCTCACAACAAATTTGTGTTCTACTCATGCAATAGAGAACTACGCATAGACCTAGCTCATGATGCCACTGTTGGGGAACGTTGCAGAAAATAAAAAAAATCCTACGGTTTCACCAAGATCCATCTATGAGTTCATCTAAGCAACGAGTGATAGGAGTGCATCTACATACCTTTGTAGATCGCGAGCGGAAGCTTTCAAGAGAAAGGGGATGATGGAGTCGTACTCGCCGTGATCCAAATCACCGATGACCAAGTGCCGAACGGACAGCACCTCCGCGTTCAACACACGTACGGAGCGGATGACGTCTCCTCCTTCTTGATCCAGCAAGGGGGAAGGAGAGGTTGAGGAAGAAGACTCCAGCAGCAGCACGACGGCGTGGTGGTGGTGGAGAGGCAGTACTCCGACAGGGCTTCGCCAAGCACTTAACGGAGGAGGAGAGGTGTTGGGGAGGGGAGGGGCTGCGCCTTGGATCAGGTGTGCAGCCCTCCCCTCGCCCCTCTATTTATAGGGGAAGGGGGAAGGGGGCCGGCCCCCTCTAGATGAGATCTAGAGGGGGGGGCGGCCAGGGAGGGGGCTTGCCCCCCAAGCAAAGGGGGGCGCCCCCTTTAGGGTTTCCCCCCAACCCTAGGCGCATGGGCCCAAGGGGGGGGGGCGCCCAGCCCTCCAGGGGCTGGTTCCCTGCCCCCTACGGCCCATGGGGCCCTCCGAGAGAGGTGGCCCCTCCCGGTGGACCCCCGGAACCCCTCCGGTGGCCCCGGTACAATACCGATACGCCCCCGAAACTTTCCGGTGACCGTATGACAACTTCCCATATATAAATCTTCACCTCCGGACCATTCCGGAACTCCTCGTGACGTCCGGGATCTCATCCGGGACTCCGAACAACATTCGGTAATCACATACAAGTCTTCCTAATAACCCTAGCGTCACCGAACCTTAAGTGTGTAGACCCTACGGGTTCGGGAGACACGCAGACATGACCGAGACGGCTCTCCGGTCAATAACCAACAGCGGGATCTGGATACCCATGTTGGCTCCCACATGCTCCTCGATGATTTCATCAGATGAACCACGATGTCGAGGATTCAATCAACCCCGTATACAATTCCCTTTGTCAAACGGTACGTTACTTGCCCGAGACTCGATCGTCGGTATCCCAATACCTCGTTCAGTCTCGTTACCGGCAAGTCACTTTACTCGTACCGTAATGCATGATCCCGTGACCAAACACTTGGTCACTTTGAGCTCATTATGATGATGCATTACCGAGTGGGCCCAGAGATACCTCTCCGTCATACGGAGTGACAAATCCCAGTCTCGATCCGTGTCAACCCAACAGACACTTTCGGAGATACCTGTAGTGCACCTTTATAGTCACCCAGTTACGTTGTGACGTTTGGTACACCCAAAGCACTCCTACGGTATCCGGGAGTTACACGATCTCATGGTCTAAGGAAAAGATACTTGACATTGGAAAAGCTCTAGCAAAACGAACTACACGATCTTGTGCTATGCTTAGGATTGGGTCTTGTCCATCACATCATTCTCCTAATGATGTGATCCCGTTATCAACGACATCTAATGTCCATAGTCAGGAAACCATGACTATCTGTTGATCAACGAGCTAGTCAACTAGAGGCTTACTAGGGACATATTATGGTCTATGTATTCACACGTGTATTACGATTTCCGGATAATACAATTATAGCATGAATAAAGACAATTATCATGAACAAGGAAATATAATAATAATCCTTTTATTATTGCCTCTAGGGCATATTTCCAGGAGGGCATTGGTACCGGTTGGTGCCACGAACCGGTACCAATGCCCCCCTTTAGTCCCGGTTGGTGTCACGAACCGGTACCAATGCCCCCCTTTAGTCCCGGTTGGTGGCTGCCCCCTTTAGTCCCGGTTGGTGCCACCAACCGGGACCAAAGGCCTTGTGCTGGTGCCCGCGGCCAAAATGTTTAGTCCCACCTCACTAGTTGAGAGGGGCTCGGAGGGGTTTATAAGCCCTAGTGCCGTTGCCCTCTTGAGCTCCTCTCCAATGCAGGCTTACAGGCCTAATCTGACACTACTGTGCCTGTGGGCTTACTAGGCCTTCCGTGGGCTTGAATCCTGGCCCATGGTTGGGTTTCTAGTCGTATTCAGGCCGTGGTGGCCCAGTAGGCGGCATTTTTTTTAATTTTTTTTCAGTATTTTTGTTTTGTTTCTTGCATTATTTATTTTCTTTTGTTTTTTGCTTTATTTTTTTAATTATTTTTGCTTTTAGGTAATAAAAAATATAAACTTTCTGTTAGTGCCATTTGTTTTCCAATTTGAATAGTTTAAATTTGATTTTTTTGAAATTTGTGTGAATCACTAGGTTTTGAATAACTTCACTATAAAAATAGCTTTTTGAGTGATTCTTTTTCCTGTTATTTAGTATTACTGTGTTTTATCATTATATTCAAAAACTGATTTTGTTATTTTAGTTTCTAACAAAAAATTCTTTATGAATTCTTTTTGCTATTAAAGTTTCTAACAAAAAAATTATTTATGAAAATTCTTTTTGCTTTTAATGTTTTGAACAGAAAATACTTTGATAATTTTGGTTGCATAAATTTTATATAATTTTAGTTTCAATAATACTAGAGGTTTATAAAAGTTCTTTGAGTTGATTCCTTTTGCTATTGAAGTTTTATAAAAGCTATTTAGTTGATTCTTTTTGCTATTGAAGGATATTATAGTTTTGTTTTAGTTGATCATAATAGAATATTTTAATTGATTAATTTTAGTTCATTCTTTTTGCTATTAGTTTATTCTTTTTGCTATAGTTCATTCTTTTAGCTAAATGACCCTTAAACTGAAAAGCACTACAAATGAACTCTGAAAAGGTTGAAAGTTGGCATGGTATCATCATTTCACCCACATAGCATGTGCTAAAAAGTTGAGAGGGTTACGGCAAAAGCTGGATGCACTTCGTGTACAAAATAGACAATCTCTTTGGAAGTATCAGGGTTTCGGATGAAAACTCATATGTTATAAAGGGATTTCATTTGTTCACATGTAGCTGCAGTGATATTCTAGATCAAAGGCATCATCATAATTGTTGTGGATAGAAAGTCTTCACTTTTTCTTCCCTTGTGTCCTTTGCTTATTGCGCCGTAACCATGCATGGATAATCTTCATTGTTTAACAGGGTGCTTGGGTAAGCCTTGACTTTGAAGGGAGGAATTTCATGAAACTTTTCGTAATCTCCAGACATGTCTGTGTTGCCCTTCAATCCCACGATGTCTCTTCTTCCTGAAAGAACTATATATGTGGCGCTTTGGCTCATCGTATGATGTATCTGCTTCCTTATCCTTTCTTTTTCTCGGTTTGGTAGACATGTCCTTCACATAGAAAACCTGCGCCACATCATTGGCTAGGACGAATGGTTCGTCTGTGTACCCCAGATTGTCCAGATCCACTGTTGTCATTCTGTACTATGGGTCTACCTGTACCCCGCCTCCTGACAGGTTGACCCATTTGCACTTAAACAAAGGGACCTTAAAATCATGTCCATAGTCAAGTTCCCATATGTTCACTAGGTAACCATAATATGTGTCCTTTCCCCTCTTGGTTGCCGCATCAAAGCAGACACCACTATTTTGGTTGGTGCTCTTTTGATCTTGGGCGACCGTGTAAAATGTATTCCCATTTATCTCGTACCCTTTGTAAGTCATTACAGTCGAAGATGGTTCCCTCGCCAACGAGTACAACTCACACTACAAAAAAAAGACACATCCGTGACATTTTGGGCCGGACGATTTTTTTTTTCTGTCATACTTATGACACTTTTATGACGATAATTGTGACAAAACCCAGTATCATCATAGATGTGGTGGGCTCCTAGTTCTATGACAAAATATCATGACAGAAAATGGGCTTTTCGTCCTGGGCGGGCCGGAGACGCAGCTGCATGACATTCTTTGGGCTGTCCATGACGGAAAAAACCGTGGTAGAAGCGAGGGCAAGGAAAATTTTGGGGAGTTCCCGGTTAAGGTGGGTGGTCGGGGGACGAGTGATGCGCGTTTCTCTCATAGACGTACGCGCGTGTGTGCGAGGCATTGGGCTCTAACTGAACCCGAGCGAGGCGTTGGGCTCTAACTGAATCTGAGCGATTGCACTAGCTACGTTATTGAACCCGAGTGATTCCTTCGGTACTGCTGCTAACTAAAGCCGATCGATGCTGGCTCTAGATGAACAGTGAGTGTTGCAGGGGGGGTTGGATGAACAGTTCCCGGTGGGGGTGGATGAACAGGACCCCGTGGTGTTGCCTCTGGATGAATAGGACCCCGATCGATCGAGCCGGTTGGGGCTGGATGAACAGCACCCCGTGCCAGACCAACCGTGTGGGGGTGCAACGCGAACACGACAGGATTTTCCTTTTGAACTTGTAACTTGTAAAATTTGGTTCTTCTCCATGGCGCGACCGATGGATAGAAATAAAAATTTTCCCTAGAGTAATGAGAAGTTTGGTTCTGGCGCGGTTCATGCATGGAGTACGTACGAAAATTATGAAGTTGATGCAAAAGGTAAGATAATTACTAGTAGTACCATATACTACTACATGGATTTGACGGAAAGATAAAAATACATATGGATCCATCAACGACATCGTCAAACCCTAATGCGCCGGGTCACCAACCGATGTGTGAGGAGCAGCGACATTGGCAGCGAGCTCAACGTGCTTCTGAAAAATGCCATCCAAGGTTGCCCTGCGGTCCAAGAAGGCCAGCGTCCTATCGTCCTCCTCTTGCATGTATTAGTCCTTGTGGATGATTTGCGCGTAGAAGTGGGTGATTATGTCGTTGGTGTCTTGGTGCGCCAGGCGCTGCGCGGTGAGCGCGACCTCAAGGTGGACATTCTCCGGCGCGACGGCGGGCAGTCGCAGGGCCACCAGTGCGTCGAAGAGGTTGTCACCATAGCGGCCGTTGAGGGTGGAGGGCATCGCAGAGCCTGGGTGCGTCGGTTGGAGGCGTACGTCAAAGTCGTCCGCGAGCTTCTTGACGACGGTGAACTTGTCGAGGAAACCGACGAGGACCTCGTCGAACAAGGAGACGAAGCTGTTGTCCAGGCGGCCCCTCGCCCTGGCGGCCTCAAGCACTACCTGGAGACGTTCCTCAATGCCAGGCTGCAGGCCGATATCGTGGACCATCTGGCACAGCCGGCTGATGCTCGCGCTCATCGCCTACATGGGTCTAGCTTAGCTTCTAGTCAACTGATCTTGCGATTTGAGTGATCACTCTTGCCCTTGGTTAGCGTGCGTAGGTGCGTAGGATTTCATACTACTCCCTCCGTCTAGGTGTGTAAGTCATCTTGCGAAAACCAAATAATCCCAAAACACTTAGGCGCGGTGCATTAACTTCTACCTCATTTCTTGTTTCTTGACATATCAACTAATAAGAGATTTGGGGTGTGCATGCTTTTAATGACTTGAGACTACCAAACACGACATGCAGTGGTTAGTTCATTCCATGCAATGTTATTAATTAGCAAATAAACATTAAGTTCTTTCATTTTCCCCTCCTTTTTGGTCACGGTGCACAACCTAAGATGACTTACTCACCTAGACAGAGGAAGTAGATTGGACTGGAGGGGAGCCTTTATATGAGAAGTGCAGACTGCGTTGAATTCACGTGCGTGTTTGCCATCTACTCCTCGGCCCTCTACTGCACCTGCCTTTGGCTGTATGACAGGTGGGCCAGCCACCCGTTGGGCCCATGTGTCATTCAGCCAAAGGCAGTTGCAGTAAGTCAATGAAGCTGCGTCCCCTTCCGTGCCGGTGCAGTATAGTCATCTCACCGGACCTCTAGTTGGGGCCAAACAAGAGAAGTTTGATGTTTACTGGTTTATTGGTCGCCTTTGCATTTTGTGCCAAGTTTTGACCTTTGATTTAACTAATAAAATGTTAATGCATGTAAACAAAAATGTTGTGTAAGTCACCTTACGAAAACCAAATACTCCCAAAACACTTAGGCACGGTACATTAACTCCCTCCTTGTTTCTTATTTCGTGACATGTCAACCAATGAGAGATGTGGGCCGTGCATGCTTTCAGTGACTTGAGACTACCAAACATGACATGCAGTGTTTAGTTTATTGCATGTAATCCTATTAATTAGCAAAAACACATTAAGTTCTCTCACCGATAGGAATAAAATAATACACCATGTATTTATTTACAGAGGGAGTAGTACATTTTTTGTGACATGCATTACTAGATATTGCTAGTCAAATACTAAAATCCAGATGGACGTGGTAGTACTCCTAAATCTAGACGGTGGTGCTACTAGTACTAGTAGTAGTAGTACCAATGTAGTACTAGCACTGTACTACCCGTTGGTCAAATTATTATGTGCTGCTCCTCATAGTGAAGTGACAAGACCCTGCGCCATAGATGACACCTGAGTATAGGCGCTGTGTTCGGCATACCATAGTCAGCCTCACCGTCTGTAGTCACTATCATCATGGATGTAGAGCTAGCCTGCTTACAACTAGCCCTATTCGACATAATTTCCCGTGCATAGATGCCCATGCATTGCACGGAACACCAAGATTCGGGGTGGACGGCGCCGGCAGCGGCCATCACGCCAGATTTTTCCATGGCCTTCTAGATGTGGTGGGGAGGAGATAAGGCTGATTGTGAGAGACAAGGAGTTGTTTGTAAATAGGGAACAAGTGCGGGCATCTTTTTGCAAGAATGGAGAAATTTGGTTTGTATGCGTCAGATCTAGATCCGACGGCTATTGGTGAAAGATGGGAGGCACAACATCATCACCAACTCAGGACCTGTTTGATTTGCAGGATTTTGAAAACGTAGGAATAGGACACGACAATATTACAAGTTTCAAACTGTTATTACAAATGTTAGGAGTAATGCTGCACCTACAAAGAGGGAATTACTAGGAAGTTTACGTAAGAACTTTTGTTACTTTAAGTGGATGCAGCATTATCGTACAAACTAAAATCCACCGCCCTGACAAGTCACTAATGGGTAAATAAGTTTTTGAGTCTCTGGCCACTTGATGTTTCAAAAAAAACAGCTTTTGCGGAGACTTTGTTATTTAGGCTTAGACGCTTGCGGTGATCAGCACGCCATTCATTGTTGCACCAGAGAATGCCAAATCTCATTACCATGAGCACACTTGCCTCCAGAACAAAGAACCTGGCCAATTTAATCTCAGATGTGCTGCCTCGGTAGTCGATCAAATCAATTTCTATAAGATGGAGATCAAGGCATTCAATGAGATTGTTATAGTGCAGCACATTTTTCACTTTCGGGTCTTTTTTTATCTGCAAAAGAAGAGAACATATTAGAGCAGTTGGTTGTATAAGATTGCCATGTCATCAAGAGGTACTAATATCATTCGCTCATACGATAGGTTGGCTGGCTAGTGTTATTTTTTCACTCTCTCTCTCTCTCTCTCTCTCTCAGTTTCCTCTCATTTACCTAGGAGCACGTGAAGAGCTTGGGCATTTGTTGCCTTCCACTATATGGCTGATGCCATATTTCGCAAAAGTATGCCAGATAATACCACATGTATAAACAAATCAATCAAACCAACTACACCAACCTCTCACTCTCCCAAACAAGTGTTTTTTTATTGCCTCAGTCCTCTCTCTCTTCCACGCAAGTGTTTTTTCATTGCGTGAGTTAATTTGGCACCGGAGCAAAGTAGGTGATCCAGATTGGGGCACCAGGTGAGCAATGGAGGGGCATCGATGCCAAATGCATCACAAGTGAATTTGGCACGTGTTTTAGCCTACATAGCCCACTTTTGCACTCTCTCCGTCCCAAAATTCTTGTCTTAAATTTGTCTAAATACAGATGTATCTAGTTATATTTTAGTGTTAGATACATCCGTATCTAAACAAATGTAAGACAAGAATTTCGGGATGGACGGAGTACTACCTCGTATTTAGTATAAAATTTTGATCGTTGATTTACCTATGAAAATGCCAATGCATGTCACTGAAAATTACACCATTTGAAATTATGTTCAAATACGAATCCAACGATATAGTTCTTAGTGACATGCATTAACATTTTCTCAGTTAAATCTATGGTCAAATTTTGATACTACAAAATAGGAAGAGTAAACCAGGACGGAGGTAGTACTTGCTCTTAGGGTAACCATAGAGTTACTTGAGTAGTCTAAGTTAGTTTCCACTATGACTAGCCTAGGCTACTATAGAAGTACAGCATAAAAACGATGCAGGTGATCACGTGAGAAAAAACTACTAAAAACATTTCTTTCGGTGCAGTGCGTAGATGCAGTTTTGAACACTACATTTGTCATCGTAATTTAGGAAAATTACGAAAAAATTGAGCTATGTTGTGATTAACGTTTACTAATAGGAAAGAAGTTTCACCTCGATGAGTAGCTTCTCCATGCACAGAAAGCATGTAAGGAATCCAACAACTTGATACAGATTGGAGCCAATAGATTTTATTGCCAAGATCTTCACTATGCGCATAGACTGTGTCAAGCTTGTGGGAATCATTTTCTAGAAATTGGTTGTAAATACATCAAGAAGAAATTTAAAAATGTGAATTTCAAGAAGACGGAGAAGAAGATGAGTGTTGTACCTGAATGATTACGGATCCAATAAAGAGTTTGGAGAATTTGGCAGACCAGTACACCAACACTGTCAATTTCAGCGCGTCAATGACCCTGATTTTTTTTGGACCTTCTAGATCCGATACAAGCAATCTCTCAACGAAAGGCAGATTCTCAGTGACCATAATATGGAACAGCTGGAGTGATCTCTTCTCAATTGATGTCTTGTTGCGGGGCCAGCAAGACACATAAATCCATCGTAGATTCATCAAGGCGATGTGGAGGCTAATGAACCCGTGGATCTGCTCAAGACGAAGGTACTCAAGCGCAGTACAGTTGCGGAGCAGGTGCTCCATAGCCTTCTTCGAGATGACAATGTCGAAGAGGTTGAGCTGCTTGTGTTGAGGGAGAAGAAGGGCGGGCGCGTCATTAATCGGGGGAAGATAGCAGGAGCTGAAGCTGGCGCGGCGCAGTGTTGGCGTGAGGCGGAGCACGGACGGTGGCAGAGAGTGACATCGTCCAGCTTCAAAGCTGGGCTCCTCGAGCTGATCTAGGGTGGGGGATAAGAACCACTCATCGAACTTGGGTTGTACCTTGCAGTTGGTACTGAACATGCGGATGTCAAGGCGTCTAGCTGGCCCAGGGTGCGACGAAAGGATCTTGGAGACTGCGGCCATGCGTTTGCAATCCTCGTTGCAGAGGCGGCTGTCCACGGTGAGGTTGAGGGGGACGCGGCGCCAGAGGGGGCGCCACCGCCGGGTGAGCAGGGAGGTCCGCACGGAAGATTTGGTGGGGAGGAGGCCGATGATGACGAGCGGCATGTTGTCGGGGAGGCTGCTGATGAAGTCCAGGCTTGCCGGATGCGGTTTTGGCTCGAGCCGCCTCCGCTTGTTGGCTGCCTCGCCGTCCATCTCAACCGGCGGCGACGCCGGTGTACACATGTGCTGGTGTATGTTGTGTGCTGGGTGTGCACGAGTGCGTCCTTCTGTGCATGCCTCCGTGCAGTGGTGAATTATGCGCGAGTGCGTCCTTCACGCGCAAGAAGTGTGTCCTCAATGCACCCTCAATTTACTAGCGTGCGGGATGCTACCCCGAGTGGTTTCAACTTTGTTTACTTCACTGTGTGTCAGATGGGCCTCTAGTTTACTTATTTTCACCCACTGCCACATGGGCCAGCACACGAAGATACAGAACACGAGCTGACAAGGCAGCATGTGGACTGGTTGACCGGTCAACTAAACAATATACGGAGCTATACGCTAACACAGTGAGCGTATAATCCGTCAGTATAGAGAGTTCGAGTGAGAGGGAGGCCCATGAGAGATAGCAGAGAGAGAGAGAGAGAGAGAGAGAGAGAGCTCTTTCCTCCGTTCGGTAATGTAGTTCCAACATTTTTCTTAAGTCAAACTTTTGAAACTTTGACCAAGTTTATAAATAAATTACTTATATCTACAATACCAAAGATAAATGTTAGTATGAAGTAAGTACATGTTGTGATGAATCTAATGATCGTTCCAGATGTAAATGTATTTCTCCACATATACCTGGTCAAACTTTTCTGAGGTTTGACTTTTCAAAACATCCATATACTTATGGACGTGATAGAGTCCCTAACTAGAGAGAGAGAGAGAGATAGAGATAGAGAGAGAGAGATAGAAAGAGTGAGTGAAAAAAGTGTGTGTGCGTGTATGAAAGAGACATGGACAACACACGATAAAAGTAGAGAAAAAGCATGTGTGTCTTATGCAAACATATCACACACGCATCTTCGACAATGGAAGCAAGGTGAGGAGATAATGTGTGGTTGTTTGCAACCGAGAGAGCAAGACCCCTAGCACGTGGCCAAGAGGGGTCTGACAAACAAGGGAGAGAGGTCGAGAGAGACGTACGGAGAAAATGCAGACATGGGGAGGAGAGAGTGTATGTTTGTCATAGAGAGATCCCCTGGAGATCGTGATGGGACTACATGGGTGGGAGATCGAGTGACAAGGTGTGTGCGCGATAGAAGATGCCCCGAGAGATATTGAGATAGACGTATGGATGGAAGGAGACAATACGTGTGTTCCTGATGGCTAGTGAGAGATAATCATACTTAGGGGGTGTGTGCTTGCGCCTATGATGGAGTGAGGGATTATGGTACTTAGGGGGGTGCATGTCACATGGAGAGAGAACAAGGGCGGAGAGTGTTGGATGGGTCTATATGTATAGCGCGAGCGAGACATGTGTATGTGTGAACCAGGGAGATATAAAGTTTGTGAGAGATTGAGGAGCCCCGATAAGGCTGCGTGGTGCGTCAGATAGCTGAGAGGGGGAAAGAGATATTTGACGTTTTAGATGTAATTGTTTTTCTCCACGTACATGGTCAAACTTTGTGATGTTTGACTTTTCAATAAATCTATATGCTATGGACCGAGGAGAGTGCCTAAGTCGAGACAGATCAAGTGCGTGTGAAGGAGAATGAGTAAGTGTGCAAAAATAGTATGTATGGGAAAAAGAAAGTGACAACAAACGATAAATTAGAGAGAGTGTGTTTTTTCGTTTCTTATGCGAACATATCACGCATGCATCTCCGAGATAGAAAAGCGAGGCGAGGAGATACACGAAGATAGCTAGTGTGTGATTGTTTGCAACGGAGAGAGACACCCTTGTTGCACATGTCCAATAGAGGTCTGGCCAACAAGGAACAAAGGTCGAGAGGGACACATGGAGAACATGGACGCATGGGGAGGGAGAGAGGGTGTGTTTGTGATAGAGAGATCCCCTCGAGATCGTGAGGGGACTATATGGGTGGGAGATCGAGGAAGGTGTGTGCGTGATAGAAAGATGCCCCGAGAGAAATCGAGATAGACCATGCACATGTTTGTGATGGAGACTAAGATTAGCTAGTCATATACATATAGGGGGGACTGCGCGTGCCTACAATTGAGTGAGAGACCATCATGGCTAGCTAGGCATGAGATTGTGTGTGTGTGTGCGTGTGAGATGGAGAGAGAACGAGGGACAGAGATAGAGTTTTAGATGAGCCTATCAAATGCGAGTGAGATATGCATGTGTATGTGTGACCCAGGCAGATGGAGAGTTTGAGAGAGAGGGGAAGAGCTCCGAGACGACAGAGTGGTGCGTGAGAGAGTTACGGGTAACGAGCCAAGGAATTTGTGTGCATACGATGAGTGCACCCAAGATATTTAGGGTGGACTAGATTATCATACATAGTGTGCGAGAGAGACCTATAGATGGAGTATATATGCATGCGAACTAGAAAGACCTCCCCCCCCACACACACACAAATAGAGAGAGAGAGAGAGAGAGAGAGAGAGAGAGAGCAGGAGTCCGGGAGAGGGGGAGGTCGCGTTTTATGCATCAAAGACTGATATAAACCATGTTTCGATATAAACTTGCATTCAAATATTTAAATTGGAGAACATGTTGTCTGCAATCCACACATGAACGGATACATGCGTATATCAAACAAGTTCATTAATTTGACTTTCAACATGTTCATGGAGTACTATAATACTGTACAACATGCTACTCGATTGACGTGTTCAATTTTGGAGTTAGTTAACTATTTTGACCTAGTGAACGAGCTATTTCATTGAATCGAGATATTTCATTTTGGGTTTGATTCGCACTTTTGAGTGGGTCAACTATTTGTCATACAGTAAATCGCTAGCAATGAGCATGTAAAAACACATTACTCCCGAGCATCATCTCTCCATCTAAAAAAGAAGTGGCAAGCTAATATTTCAAAATTTGATTCGAATCGACTTGGTAAGGTAGACGTGGATGCTTGTTTTCCCAAAATTTGAACAAACCACTAAACATCCTCTGCTCGGTGGAATTCGCCCGAGCTAAATGGGAGACGCGAAATTACCGTCCTATGTGGGACACATATCAATTGTCTCGTTGTACATCGAGGGTAGGTTCGTAACTTCATCCAAGCGCGCCTTCTCCTCGGCCGAAATGACATGTGCCGAATAATTCATAAACCATGGTCAGCAAAACACGCTCTCCTCGCCCGAAATAGCTCGCGCCACTATTTCAAAACACGCTCTCCTTGCCCGAAATCGCTCGCACCCACTATATTTCAAAACACGCCCTCCTCGCCCGAAATTGCTCCCGCCCACTATTTGGGGAGAAGCAAAGTTACTCTACTATCCCCGACCCTCAATACACAGACCCAAGCCGACAAGCCTAAAGGCAGGGGTAGAACTGTAACTCCCCCTCACATTTCAGACAAATGCGTCCGTAAGACGTGGTTCCACTCCCCTCCCAATCCCCCCCATTCATACCTTCTTCTCGGAAGCTCCCTTCTCCCGAGCCGCGAAACCTCAACCCCTCCTTCATGTCGCCCCACACCGCACCAATTTCACAGCCACCCTCCACCCTAATGCCGGAGACGCTGTCCATTTGCCGTCGTGCACTGGGTTGTGTGCCTCTTATTCTGTGCTACTGGAGCTTCCTCGATGATGGCCACATGAACCATACCGGAGCCGATTCACCCCCGCCGTTGTTCATGGCAGCCGGAGCGGCTCCAACTTCAGATCCGTCCAGAGTCCCGGCGCTGCTTCCCCGTAGCTGTCGACCATCGCGACATTGCTGTTTCCCTGCCGTCGGTCGCCACCGCGCCGGCCTCACCGACTTGGCAGCTGGACTTGCCTACTTTACCATGCCGCTAGATAGGTCGCTCTCTTATCTCAATTCACTTTATTTAGGCATCAGTTGTCTGAATTTTTATTTTATGCCAATCGATTCCCAATGGGAAGCAGCACCCCTCGAGGCGGCGGAGCTCCTAGGCTGCCGGTTGGCTGGTGTCTAACGTAAGGGTGCGGGGCCACAAGTTCACCGCAGAAGCAGCGCTTAGATGGCTATCTTAGAGTTGCGTGGGTTGAAGGTACTGCCGTCGCTGGATCTGGATGACGGGGAGTCTTTGTGGATTGGCTCGGGGGCGGCGCAACCACGATAGTAAGGTGGGGTGGGGAACCGGGTTTTGGCCGGGGCCACGGACGGCGGAGGGAGGCTACTCTGCCGTTGGTCGCTGGCTCTTCGGGGAGATTCCGAACAGTGTCAGCCGGGAGGCACAAGACGGCCATCAAGCCATCCGCCCAAGATTGGACAGTACCAAAATAAAATAAAATCGTGTGACCCCAATTTAGTCTTCAATCAATAGACATGTGACCACTCTCGTACCTTGTTGTTGATCTCTTAATGTATTTCTTCAGATCAAAGAGATATGTGGTTCTTAACATTATGCATTATCTGCATCTTAAGCCACACCATCTTCCGACTCACCGTAGCTGCTCCAATAAGGGAAGCATACACCAGAAGGGAGCTATAGTCCCCGCTCAATAGTTCCCTGCATCGAATGTGCGTGCCCGGCATGGACAGCCACAGCAACTGCAGGGCCATCAATAAGTCAGCACATGATGCTCACTCCTATAGATGGCGGCCAGATAGGTTGTACCCTCATCTTACTTGTGTGCAACATTTATGGCTTTGTTATTCATCTGAGCATGGAAAATAGATTATCACATTTCACTGTATATTCATGCTGATCTCTTACGGGTCTAGTTCAGGAGTTAACGTTGTTCCATAGTTCAGTTAAGATACTTGTTCTTAAGGGAATGCTGTTCCATAGTTATCATCCATCAGCCAATGTTATCCCACAGGCTGGTGATTATAGTTTTATACCACTTCTAGTATTACCTATGCTGTTCTTTAATACTTTTGTGTGCCATCTAGTTAGTCTCGAGTACAAACGATACATATTCTGTAGCTTTCATCTGAGTTCTCCCTTTAGTTTTTGAGACCTGTTGCTGCTAGTTAACCCCAGTCCTACTATTTATGACGTCTCCTACAAGCACTCATTACATAAAGCTAACTACTAGTTGTCTTCCATGCCTGTCAGATATAATTGCACACACTGATATATCCACAAGAACCTCACGGAGCAATGTAAAGGCCAATAAACTTGATGTCAATGATACCCAATATGATGGAACATGTAAAGGCAATTCTTAAGAAGACTTGCAGAAAGATGATGAACCCTCTTTACCCCACAAGGTCCTTACTCTAACTTGGTCTGTGATATGGGTACAACATGCATATAATGTCCTGGAGTGTATCTACTCTGTTCCAATGCCATGTGCTTAGCATGCTGATCATGCATATAAATATGTCATGGCTTCTTGTTTTTCAGTACCTATTCCATTCGTGATAACATGTTTTCAAATTCAAGTACTATCATTCTACTCTATCGCAATGCCATCTGCTTAATTTGGACATCATGCTTCTGAATATCTTATGCATTGTTATTGATCAGTATGTACTTCATCTTCTACCATACCATGTTTTTTTAGATTGAAGTGTTGTTCTAGTGTCTGTTGCAATGCCATCTTAGTTTCCCAATCATACACGTGCATGTGGCCTTAGTTTTTCCTGTACGTATTCCGCTAGCATACAGTTTTACATTCAACTAGTGTTTTTTACTGTGTTGTCCTGTCGTATCCCTAGCTCTTACACCATATTCCCTCCGTCCGGATTACATGTTGCCGAAATGGATAAAAAAAGATGTATCTAGAACTGAAATACGCATAAACCAATCCATTTTTTCTGAGGGAATACATGTCAATATGTCATGCCTTTCTATTCTTCAGTACCTATTCCATCTCTCTGCTGTAGCATTTTTATAATTAAAGCACCATTCTTCCATACAAGGCATGCAAGGGGAAGACGACTATGTTAGAATCTGAAGGGTTATAAACAAGGCCTTTGCAAAAGATCC
This sequence comes from Triticum aestivum, assembly GCF_018294505.1. Classification (NCBI taxonomy): domain Eukaryota; kingdom Viridiplantae; phylum Streptophyta; class Magnoliopsida; order Poales; family Poaceae; genus Triticum; species Triticum aestivum. Next base: position 55,263,841 of record NC_057795.1, read on the forward strand.
AAACGCCAGGAGATAATAAACCAACTCCAGTTTTTATAGATACTGCTCCAGCATAGAGAAACCCAACTCCTACTGATAATAAGCAGATTCCAGTGGCCAAAGAACTAGTCCGCTCCAGTCCAGCAAAAATATGTCAACTCCATTCTAAGAAGCGTGTGCGTATCCTTGCATCATGAAATTTTATAGCATGCTGATCATATTTTTTACATGTTTCTTACCCATCTCTCTTTTAGAAAATAAGCTTAACAGATAGAAGAATTTCTGCACTGGTATCGTCTGTGAGGAAAGATTCTTGCAGGAATTCTCTATGCTCCAATGCAGATGTAAGTACCTGTTATACATCAATATATTTTTACATCAGCATATATTTTGTTAATCGGCGTGAATCCAACCTTTATCTGATCTAAATTTAGTTGTAGCAAAATGTATGATTAAAGGCCAAAATGTTGATTTTTGTAAGGAAAACTGGCTGGTAGTTTTGCATCCTAAGCTGCATGAGTGTACTATCTCATATCAGTGGGTTTGAATACTTTGGTTCTACAGTGGGGTTTTAGTGTTTTTTTACTGTGTTGTCCTATCATATCCCTAGCTCTTACCTCATACTCCCTCCGTCTGGATTACATGTCATAGAAATGGATAAAACTGGATGTATCTAGAACTGAAATATTCCTAGACCCATCCATTTATTTCCGGATGGGAGGAATACATGTCAATATGTCATGCATTTCTATTCTTCAGTACCTATTCCATCTCTGCTATAGCATGTTTTATAATTGAAGCACCATTCTTCTATATAAGGCATGCAAGGGGAAGACGGCTATGTTAGAATCTGAAGGGTTACAAACCAGGTCTTTGCAAAAGATCCAAACACTAGGAGATAATAAACCAAATCCATTTTTCATAGATACTGCTCCAGCACAGAGAAACCCAACTCCCACTGATAATAAGTAGATTCCAGTGGCCAAAGATCTAGTCCGCTCCAGTCCAGCAAAACAATGTCACCTCCATTCTAAGAAGCTTGTGCGTATCCTTGCATCATGAAATTTTATAGCATTCTGATCATATTTTCTACATGTTTCTTACCCATCTCTCTTTTAGAAAATAAGGTTAAATGAGAGAAAGACTTCCTTCATTGGGATTGTATTCGAGGAAAATATCTTGCGGGAATTCTCTGTGCTCCAATACTGATGTAAGTACCTGTTGTATATCACTATATTTTTACATCAACATGTATTTTGTTAATCGGCGTGAATCCAACCTTTATCTGAACTAAAATTAGTTGTAGCAAAATGTTAAAGGCGTCAATGGTGATTTTTGTAAAGAAAACTGCCTGGTAGTTTTGCATACTGAGCTGCAAGAGTGTACTATCTCATATCATGCACATTACTGAATTGTAGAGCTGCTCTGGTTGCCCATTCATTCATTGTGTCAATGTTGCTTTCGTAACCTTACCTGGCCGATGATAGCTGTGCCATATTGTGTTAATTTGGTGTAGGCTAGTTGCCCAAACGTTCATTGTGTCAATGTTGCTTTCCTATTATCTGACTTGGCCAATGATAGAAATGCTAGTGTGTTAATTTGGTGCAGGCTGCTGAAGATAAGAAGACAAACTCTGAAAACAGCAAGGCAACACCATTGTTTCTTTCCAATAAATCTAGGCCAGGTAATATGCCAATAACTCATTATTAATCTGTTTGGTTCCCCTCCTAATTTATGTTATGATGCAGTGGTCAAGACACTCTCCACTATTAATAATACAAGCCTGCCAAAATCGCCATCTGAATCTGTTCAGTATCCTCTGTCTCGAATGCAACTGAAAAAATGTATGTTTGTGAACCAATTAATGGCTGAAGCAATGATGGAAATGGTGGAGGAATCAGAGTGCAATGTCGTGCGACACAACAACTGATCAATGTTTTCAGAGACAGTGTAGCAAAGCAGCAAGAACTTGCCCACATGCTTATGGGCGTCATCCATGCTGAGGTTGCAGATTGTGACGTTGTAGATCGTTAGGTTCTGTTCATATATTTGCACTGGCATCAATCTTTGATTGCCTAGTGGATGTAATTTCCTGTAATATATGCTGGACGTGCAACATTTTTTCCTATACGCCATACCTTTGCTTGATCGGTTTTGGTCCTATGCATAATTACTCATCGTAATGGGCTCAAATTATCTAATTTGGCCTAAAGACATGTACGAACTTTAGTGGGCCCATCAAGTTAATGGGCCGTCACTAGGCCGAAAGTTAATGGTCGGCCCTCTTACCTCCCAGGTTGTTAACAGGCCGACATCGAAGCGGGCAACTGGTGGTCCCAATTGATTTCATGGGCCATTAACATGTCGTTACTAAGTTCGGGCTACATATGGCCCAACTATACCGTGGGCCTTTAGTAGGCCTAAAGAGGCAGCGTGCTTGTACTGGACCGTGAAGAGCATGGGCCGCTAAGAGGCCAAAAGTCAGGTCATATTGTAAATGGCCCAACTGTGTTGTGGGACTTTAGGAGGCCGAAAGAGAAACCGGGCTGGTATTAGACCATGAAGGGCATGAGCCATTAAAAGGCCAAAACTCAGGTCCAACTACAAATGGCCCAACTCATTTATGGTCCGTTTACAGGATGAAAGGCACACAGGGCCAGGAATTGGCCCAACACTTAAATGGGTCGCTAAAAGGCCAAAACTCAAGTCCGACTACAAATGGCCCAACTGATTTATGGGCCGTCAACAGGCTAAAAGAGACACCGGGCCAGAAATTGGCCCAACACTTAAATGGGTCGCTAAAAGGCCGAAACTCAGGTCCGTCTACAAATGGCCCAACTGATTTATGGGCCGTCAACAGGTGAAAGACACACCAAGCCGGAAATTAGCCCACAATTTAAATGAATCACTAAAAGGCTGAAAGATGTACATCCTCAAAATTGGCCCATCCATTGAATGGGCCATTAACATGCCGAAATCTCATCGGGCCGATATTGAGCCCAAATATATAGTGGGCTGTTAACGGGCTCGAACTGACGATGGGCTGCAATGGTGTCAAATCTTTAACGGGCCGTTGACGGGCCGAATTGGCACATCTCGTATGGGCCGTGGGCTTAAATGGACCTAACACAAGTAGGCCTTATATGGGCTGGCCTGCTAATTTTTACTGGGCCGGCCTTTTTCACCGGAATGGGTCTCTGTTGGGCCGTGCCACATGTCGACCTATCATAGGCACCTCCTGTCCAATGAGTGGATGACATCTATCCCAACGGTGAGGCAACACGTGTTTCCTCCGGCCAATGATGATTTTACACGTGGAAAATCCCCATTGGTCCGGGCTGTTAACGGGTTATCCGATCCAAAAGCGGACCCGATAGTTTAACGGCGTTCTGTTACGGTGGATGTCACGTGTCGGCCACCCTTGATGAAAGCACTTCTGTGATGTGCGATTTATCGTCATGGAAGTGGACACTTCCGTGATGATAATTTTGGAATTGTCATGGAACACTTCTACGACAGCACAGGTAATGTCATCGAAAACAGTGTTGTCACCCTTGAGACATGTTTGCAACCAACTGCCGAAACTCCTGATGTGTTTACATGTAATCCAGTCGTCACACTGGTCTGGGTGTTTGGAGCGCAGAATGTTCTTGTGTTCATCAACATATTGGGTCACAAAGGTAGAATTCTGTAGATCTGTGTAGTGTGCTTGAGACCAAGAATGACCGTCCCTACATATTATTGATTCCCTTCCGAGCGTGCCTTTTCCACTCAGTCTCCCCTCATACCGCGATTGAGGGAGACCTATCTTCTTAAGGTCAGGAATGAAGTCAACACAAAACCCAATAACATCCTCTGTTTGATGGCCCATGGAGATGCTTTCTTCTGGCCTAGCGCGGTTATGGACATATTTCTTTAGGACTCCCATGAACCTCTCAAAGGGAAACATATTGTGTAGAAATACAGGACCCAGAATGACAACCTTGTCGACTAGATGAACTAGGACGTGCGTCATGATAATGAAGAAGGATGGTGGAAACACCAGCTCGAAACTAACAAGACATTGCGCCACATCCTCCTTAACCTTGGTAGGATTTCTGGATCGATCACCTTCTGAGAGATTGCATTGAGGAATGAACATAGCTTCACAATGGCTAATCAAACGTTTTCTGGTAGAAGCCCCCTCAATGCAATCCAAAGTACTTGCGTCATAATCACGTGGCAGTCATGAGACTTTAGGTTCTGGAACTTTTTCTCTGCCATATTTATTATTCCCTTTATATTCGACGAGTAGCCAGAGCAGGCATTCAAAGAAGATTTACTTCTCTTCTTTGGTAAGAGCGTAGCTGGCAGGACCTTCATACTGCTTTGGAAGCATGCCATCTTTTTCGTGCAAACATTGCAGGTCCTCCCATGCCTCCGGTGTATCTTTTGTCTTCCCATACACGACCAAGAAGCCTAGCAGGTTCACGCAAAGGTTCTTCGTCAAGTGCATCACGTCAATTGAAGAGCGGACCTCTAGGTCTTTCCAGTAGGGTAGGTCCCAAAATATACATTTCTTCTTCCACATGGGTGTGCGTCCCTCAGCGTCATTCGGAACAGATAGTCCGCCGGGACCATTGTTTGTCTGTCCTGAAAGGTTACTTAGAGCAGGCCAATCATTGATGGTTACAAATAGCAACGCATGCAGGTCAAATTCCTCCTGTTTGTGCTCATCCCACACACATACACCGTTTCCAATCCACAGTTGTAAAAGTTATTCAACTAATGGCCTTAGGTACACATCTATGTTGTCCGGGTTGCTTAGGTGTCACGCCCAATATGCGACCCTATCCAAAAGGAACTCGAAGGTCCCACCAAGGATAGACCCGCATATTGAAACGCTTTTGCAAGGTGGATATCATTACATCAACATTACATAATAGATGGGGATACATACAAGAGGCATACAATGCCACACGAATAAAACATCATCTTACATAAGAGCACCATCCGACTACGGATGAAACACAAACAGAAACTCAAACGACATCCACCCTGCTAGCCCAGGCTGCCGATCTGGAACCTATCCCCTGATCGAAGAAGAAGAAGAAGAAGAACTCAACGCAAGCAAGCATCGCTCTCGCGTCATGATCATCGCATAACCTGTACCTGCAACTGTTGTTGTAGTAATCTGTGAGCCACGAGGACTAAGGGGTAAAGTGGTGAGGTTGCAGCAGCGGCTAAGCAAGTATGGTGGCTAACATACGCAAATAAGAGCGAGAAGAGAAGCAAAGGAACGGTCGTTAACTAGCAATGATCAAGAAGTGATCCTGAACTCCTACTTACGTCAAACATAATCCAGAAACCGTGTTCACTTCCCGGACTCCGCCGAAAAGAGACCATCACGGCTACACACACGGTTGATGCATTTTAATTCGGATCTGGTGTCAAGTTATCTACAACCGGACATTAACAAATTCCCATCTGCCCATAACCGCGGGCACGGCTTTCGAAAGTTTATACCCTATAGGGGTGTCCCAACTTAGCCCATGATAAGCTCTCGCGATCAACGAAGGATATTCCTTCTCCCAGGAAGACCCGATCAGACTCGGAATCCCGGTTTACAAGACATTTCAACAATGGTAAAACAAGACCAGCAAAGCCGCCCGGATGTGCCGACAAATCCTGATAGGAGCTGCACATATCTCGTTCTCAGGGCACACCGGATGAGCCAGACGTCGGGTTGGCATAGACCCTGGTTGCCCAGGGGGCGCCGGACATCGCTCAGTTTGGACCAACACTTAAACAAGCACTGACCCGGGGGGGGGGGGTAAAATAAAGATGACCCTCGAGAGTGCGACTCCCAAGGGAAAAAGGGCTAGGTGAGGCAAATGGTAAAACCAAGGTTGGGCATTGTTGGAGGAGTTTTATTCAAAGCGAACTATCAAGGGGGTCCCATAAATCACCCAACCGCGTAAGGAACGCAAAATCCGGGAACATAACACCGGTATGACGGAAACTAGGGCGGGAAGAGTGGAACAAAACACCAGGCAAAAGGCCGAGTCTTCCACCCTTTACCAAGTATATAGATGCATTAAATATATAAGAGATATTGTGATATCCCAACCAAAATCCTGTCCACCATGGAGAAATCTTCAATTTCAGCTGCAACTAGCAACGTTATAAGAGGGCTAAGCAAAGCGGTAACATAGCCAAGCAATGGTTTGCTAGGAAGGGTGTCAAAGGTTAGAGGTTCATGGCAATTTGGGAGGCTTGATGAGCAAAAAGATAGGTAACGCAGCAAAGCGATAGAACGAAGCAACTAGCATAGCAATGATAGTAGTGAGATCCAGGGTAGCGGTCATCTTGCCTGAAATCCCGCAAGGAAGAAGAACGAGTCCATGAAGAAGACAAACGGATGAAGCCGAACCAAGCGTAGACGAACGAATCCTCACGATCGCAACGAAACGGGAACTATCGAGAAGAAGCACACAACATGGTAAACACACCACACATGAACAAGGCATGATGCACAACCAAGCATGATGCATGACAAGGCTACATGAAGCTACTCATGGCAAGAGATGATGCATATAAGAGCAACACATCAAAGCAAGTTTAAATGAGGCCGGGAACAACATATAACAATTCCGGTAAGTCCTCATATGCAATTTTCGAAATTGGTCCAGATCTGAATAAACCATATGTTCAAGTTGTTAAACAGCAAGTTAAAATGCACCAAGAAGATCTACACGAAATTCTAGTCAAGTTACATATAAAGTTCATTTAGTTCGGAGCTACGGCCTAGAAGATATGAGCAAAACAAGTTAAACATGGCATTGATGCAAAAGGCATTCAAACATCAAGCAAACAATTCAAAACAAGGATGCAACATGATAATATGCAGCTACATGCAAAAACAAGCAAGTTTCATATAGAGCACACTCAAAACGGAGCAACGGTGCAACACATACGCACTATACAAGTTATAGCAACAATCTGTCCAAAACAGCAACTAGGCATATTGCAAGCATCAAAACAATATACTACAGCATCCTAACAAAATAACAAAAGGCATGGGCATGAAGTACAGGTAAAGCATGACAAAACATGAACACTGAGCTAACTCCAGAAATCACTAGATCATACTCAAAAAGGCATGGCAAGATTGCAAATAATAACAGTTTCAGACTTATCAGGAAATAACATCAGGTTGCAATGTTTAGAGCTATCAAACAACATGTTACAGGAACTTATCATGGCAAACAAAGGCATGGCATGAATCTACTAATTGCATAGAACAAAAGTCCCTTACTGACCATGAGCCAAAAAGGATCAGAGAAAATGATGGCATCCATGTAAACATGGCAAGTTATATGACAGATTCAAACATGGCAGGAACAACAATAAGTAGGCATGTTGGTGAACTTGAACCACTCACTACAGAGCAATACATGGCATGGAAAGGCAACCAACAGAAAGAAGACATATTTATGAAGCTAATCATGGCAAGAGCAAGTTCATAGCATGCAAGGATCACTAGGAAATCACACGGCAAAACTGAACTTCATGTTAACAGGCTGACAACAACATCATTTAGCAACTTTGGAGCAAGATATGAACAATCTACAGCAAGCTATAAATGCAACCAGGGGCATGGATGGATAGCCCATAACCATATGTACAAAACATCCTTACTGAAGTATCTCAAAATATGCATGGATCTCTCTGTAGCATCAAGTTTGCATGGCATAAAAATAACAGCAGAACAGGGACTGAAATCAGCAACATCACGAGGCCTAGTTTACATGCTTGTGCTAGTCACCAAATTGATCACAAAAATACATGGCATACACCCCTGTGAATATGGCATGGCATAGTTCAAAACATATGTAGAGATCAACCTCATAGGATGCGCACGTCAAACATGGCAAAAATGACAAATGAGCAAGTTATAACAGTTTCATCTGATTAACAGCAACATGCACTCTTGCAACGGTGATTCGGGCATCAAGATGAACTCAAATGAACATGATGCAATGGAATGAAATGAAGTACTCGTTGAGACGAATAATTTGACATATTGCACGCACAAAACGGACTAGTACACATGAAGTTATGATGCGATGAACAGGGCATGAAAATACTGCAGATCTGGGGACTTAGACGAAAATATACCCTCCGAAAGTCAATGCGGGACGGGACGGAGCGGGACGGAGGGATCCGGGTCGCGGGATGGCGTTTGGATCGGCAAACGGGTGGATCTCATCCACCCGCGGTGCATCCGGACGGGACGGGCACCGGCGAGGCGGCCGGAGGCGAGATGGAGGCGGTCGACGGCGAGACCTCCGGCGAAGAGGCGGCGGCGGAGCTCGGCTGGAGGCGGAATGCGGCGCCGGCGGAGGAGGCCGGGGCCCTTGGGCGCGGGATGCGCGGGCGCAGACGGTGGCCGCGGGGCTGGCCGGAGGGCGCGACGGCGGGGAGCCGGGCAGCGGGGCGGCCGGCGGCGGCGAACGCGGCGACGGACGGCGACGCAGGGCGGCGGGAGGCGGGGCGCGGGCCGGGAGGACGCGCGGGCGGCGCGGGGTGGCGGAATCAGGCTCGCGGGCCCGCCATGGGCTCGCGGGCCGGCGGCGGCTGGCGGCGGGGATCGCCACGTGGCGCGCTGGGATTCGCTGTGGCGGGCGGCGCGGACATGTCCGGCCGGAGTTGGACATGTCCAGTGGCGGCGGGGGAAATTCTTAGGGTTTCAGGGAAAAACATCCGCGAATTTCGGGGGAGGGGCATATTTATAGGTAGAGGGAGCTAGGAGAGTCTAAATGAAGAGCGGTTTTCGGCCACGCGATCGTGATCGAACGACCGAGAGCATGGAGGGGAGTTTGCTGGGTTTTGGGCCACTTTGGAGGGGTGTTGGGCTGCAAAGAGAAAGGGGGGTTTCGGGCTACGCGGTTAATCGTTGGAGTATCAAACGACCTCCAAATGGCACGAAACTTGACAGGCGGTCTACCGGTGCTATACCAAGGCTGCTTGGCAAACCTCAGGCCATTCCTAGAAAGTTTAACACCCGCTCACAACCGGAGACGAAAAGGGGGACGCCCGAGGGCATAGGACTGCCGGATTGCAAAACGGACAACGTGGAAAATGCTTGGATGCAAGAAACGAACACGTATACAAAATGAAATGCACATGATGACATGATAAAATGCAACACGCAAGCAAATGACATGGCAACGACGGCAAATAACTGACAGACACCTAACGCATCAAATCCGGGGCGTTACAACACTCCTCCACTAACAAGAGATCTCGTCCCGAGATCTTAGGACCGAGACGGAAGGGAAAAAGGAAGAGGGGAAGGAAGAAATCAAGAGAAGAAGCAAAGAATTGAGAGCACTCGAGAAAAAGAGAGGAGCGATGAGAATGACGGGAATTGAAAGCTCACGGAATCAGATAGACTATGAAATCACTCCAGTTAGAACGAGATAAGAAACGAATAAGACTAAAAGGATTTAGGCAACACTCCGGCCGAAGATGGAAGGAAAAGAACATGAACTTCACAAGATGGGATGGTACTTGATGAGATGAACAATGCAAAACCTCCAGAAGAATTGAAAGAGTTAGCACCTCGGGAAGCAAGAAGAAGGATACTTGAGCTCCTTCGATTAGGATCTTGATGAACTCTTTGGAGAATGAATTAAATCATGAAGAACCACCATGAAGAACTCTGATGACAAAAGGATGATGAGATAAAATGAAGGATGAAAGAATAAGATTAAAGCTTGCGGTGATTTAGATGGAGGTTCCGACGAAATGGCTGAGGAAATTGAACTCCGGGAAAAGAAAAGATGAAAACACTTGGAACTAGAATTTATTCAACAAGAACAAATTCCTAAGGATGAGATTACTCACTAGAATGAAATAAGAATAAGATTTATTGTATGCTTATCCTTCATCAAGTTAAATTGATGACCAATAATGGATTTTGCATACTACTTATTCTTGTTGGAAAAAGGATTGAGAAGTGACATATCACAAACTTGAGAAGGTCTTCATGAACCACCGGTAGGATTGAAAAGAACGAATGGATTAAAATGATAATCAAGGAAAAAGAATCTTGGACGAACCAGCGTAAGAATTCGAAAATGACTGACGAAAGAGAATGAATCACCGGGAAGAATTAGAAGAACCAATATGCTCAAGGGGATTTAGATGCAAAAGAACAAAGAGATCACGAGCTGATTAAAGAACACTTGAACGAAGCACCGGGATAATTGGATAACGGTAGCTGAAATGTGAGGACGAAAAATTCTTCTGGAACGATGGCCTCCGGTGAAGCAAAACAGAAATCAACTCCTGAAATACTCCGGATAGGTAAGAAAGAATATCTGACAAACTGAAATAATTCAAGAGCATGATATGAAGCTAGAACCACGAATCTTCGGGAGGACGGAAAAGATTTAGAGGGAAAACTCTTCTTCGGTCTTCAAATGACGACGGGAAAACACCACCAAAATTACTGAGGTACTCCGGGAGAATGAAAACCGAAAAGGTTGAGCCAACAATGAAATGATTTGAAATCGATCTTGGAAAAAAACCTCTGACTGATGGGATCCATTCTTACGTCAGACTTGAAAAGAATTTGAGAATAACTCCGGGGAAATTAGAAGAGTCAGGTAAGATCCTGGAAAAAGACCTGTGGGTTAGGGCCCACTAAAGAGAAAACACCATTGGAAAGGGATGCTGAACAGGTAGATGATGCACCGGAATAATTGAAATATTTGAATGAGGTGACAACCTCGAATTAATTCGAACACAGACCAATCTCCTTAGATGACTTGAATACTCTGGAAGGATGAATTGGCGAGAGGCGAACGAGCAAGGAAAACACTTGATTCAAGGAAAAGAATGTGATCAACCCGAAAAACTTGAATTGAATCCCCCGGAGAAGAAAAAGAGATGATGAATGTCAAACGAAGCGAGAATTCACCGGTTGAAATGATTGAGGGAAGACTGAAGAGCTCCACACGAATGAAATTGATGCTCGAAAAAGACTCAGACTCCGGGAAGAAGAGGGGTGGGAGGGCGGGAAAACAAAGGCAACTTGGAAGGGGAAACCTACGAACAACTTGAAGAGAAAGCACCGGTTGAAAGAAAGCAAAGGCTTCGCACGAGTAGAATGGATACTCGATTACGGACTCCGGTTCCGAGAGGAAGAATGGTGGGTGGGTGGTAAAAGAAAACAACTGAGGATTGAACTCAAAGATGAAGAGGCTCGAGTCAACTTGACGAGAAATGCACCGGATGAAAAGAGCTGAGAACCAACGATCGGAAAACCAACTGCGTGATCCTAAAGAAAATTTGAAAGGGAAGAGAAGTAATTTAAAACACCTACGTCAAGATTCCTTACCAGAGTGACGAAGGGGCTGAGGAGTAAAAAGAATTCCTACTCTCCGATATAACTAGACTCAGAAAATAGTTTTCTTCTAGACTCAACAACGGCCAAACTACACGATCAATCAAGGGGGGCTCCTAGGGTCGGTCGAGGCTCTGATACCAACTTGTCACGCCCAATATGTGACCCTATCCAAAAGGAACTCGAAGGTCCCACCAAGGATAGACCCGCATATTGAAACACTTTTGCAAGGTGGATATCATTACATCAACATTACATAATAGATGGGGATACATACAAGAGGCATACAATGCCACACGAATAAAACATCATCTTACATAAGAGCACCATCCGACTATGGATGAAACACAAACAGAAACTCAAACGACATCCACCCTGCTAGCCCAGGCTGCCGACCTGGAACCTATCCCCTGATTGAAGAAGCAGAAGAAGAACTCAACGCAAGCAAGCATCGCTCTCGCATCATGATCATCGCATAACCTGTACCTGCAACTGTTGTTGTAGTAATCTGTGAGCCACGAGGACTCAGCAATCCCATTACTATGGGTATCAAGACTAGCAAAGCTTAAAGGGAAAGGAAGGGGTAAAGTGGTGAGGTTGCAGCAGCGGCTAAGCAAGTATGGTGACTACGCGCAAATAAGAGCGAGAAGAGAAGCAAAGGAACGATCGTTAACTAGCAATGATCAAGAAGTGATCCTGAACTCCTACTTACGTCAAACATAACCCAAAAACTGTGTTCACTTCCCGGACTCCGCCGAAAAGAGACCATCACGGCTACACACATGGTTGATGCATTTTAATTCGGATCTGGTGTCAAGTTATCTACAACCGGACATTAACAAATTCCCATCTGCCCATAACCGCGGGCACGGCTTTCGAAAGTTTATACCCTGCAGGGGTGTCCCAACTTAGCCCATGATAAGCTCTCGCGATCAACGAAGGATATTCCTTCTCCCAGGAAGACCCGATCAGACTCGGAATCCCGGTTTACAAGACATTTCGATAATGGTAAAACAAGACCAGCAAAGCCGCCCCGATGTGCCGACAAATCCCGATAGGAGCTGCACATATCTCGTTCTTAGGGCACACCGGATGAGCCAGACGTCGGGTTGGCATAGACCCTGGTTGCCCAGGGGGCGCCGGACATCGCTCAGTTTGGACCAACACTTAGACAAGCACTGGCCCTGGGGGGGGGGGGTAAAATAAAGATGACCCTCAAGAGCGCGACTCCCAAGGGAAAAAGGGCTAGGTGAGGCAAATGGTAAAACCAAGGTTGGGCCTTGCTGGAGGAGTTTTATTCAAAGTGAACTGTCAAGGGGGTCCCATAAATCACCCAACCGCATAAGGAACGCAAAATCCGGGAACATAACACCGGTATGACGGAAACTAGGGCGGCAAGAGTGGAACAAAATACCAGGCAAAAGGTTGAGTCTTCCACCCTTTACCAAGTATATAGATGCATTAAATATATAAGAGATATTGTGATATCCCAACCAAAATCCTGTCCACCATGGAGAAATCTTCAACTTCACCTGCAACTAGCAACACTATAAGAGGGCTAAGCAAAGCGGTAACATAGCCAAGCAATGGTTTGCTAGGAAGGGTGTCAAAGGTTAGAAGTTCATGGCAATTTGGGAGGCTTGATGAGCAAAAGATAGGTAACGCAGCAAAGCGATAGAACGAAGCAACTAGCATAGCAATGATAGTAGTGAGATCCAGCGTAGCGGTCATCTTGCCTGAAATCCCGCAAGGAAGAAGAACGAGTCCATGAAGAAGACGAACGGATGAAGCCGAACCAAGCGTAGACGAACGAACCCTCACGATCGCAACGAAACGTGAACTATCGAGAAGAAGCGCACAACATGGTAAACACACCACACATGAACAAGGCATGATGCACAACCAAGCATGATGCATGACAAGGCTACATGAAGCTACTCATGGCAAGAGATGATGCATACAAGAGCAACACATCAAAGCAAGTTTAAATGAGGCCGGGAACAACATATAACAATTCCGGTAAGTCCTCATATGCAATTTTCGAAATTGGTCCAGATCTGAATAAACCTTATGTTCGAGTTGTTAAACAACAAGTTAAAAGGCACCAAGATGATCTATACGAAATTCTAGTCAAGTTACATATAAAGTTCATTTAGTTCGGAGCTACGGCCTAGAAGATATGAGCAAAACAAGTTAAACATGGCATTGATGCAAAAGGCATTCAAACATCAAGCAAACACCTCAAAACAAGGATGCAACATGATAATATGCAGCTACATGCAAAAACAAGCAAGTTTCATATAGAGCATACTCAAAACGGAGCAACGGTGCCACACATACGCACTATACAAGTTATAGCAACAATCTGTCCAAAACAGCAACTAGGCATATTGCAAGCATCAAAACAATATACTACATCATCCTAACAAAATAACAAAAGGCACGGGCATGATGTACAGGTAAAGCATGACAAAACATGAACACTGAGCTAACTCCAGAAATCACTAGATCATACTCAAAAAGGCATGGCAAGATTGCAAATAATAACAGTTTCAGACTTATCAGGAAATAACATCAGGTTGCAATGTTTAGAGCTATCAAACAACATGTTATAGGAACTTATAATGGCAAACAAAGGCATGGCATGAATCTACTAATTGCATAGAACAAAACTCCCTTACTGACCATGAGCCAAAAAGGATCAGAGGAAATGATGGCATCCATGTAAACATGGCAAGTTATATGACAGATTCAAACATGGCAGGAACAACAATAAGTAGGCATGTTGGTGAACTTGAACCACTCACCACAGAGCAATACATGGCATGGAAAGGCAACCAACAGAAAGAAGACATATTTATGAAGCTAATCATGGCAAGAGCAAGTTCATAGCATGCAAGGATCACTAGGAAATCACACGGCAAAACTGAACTTCATGTTAACAGGCTGACAGCAACATCATTTAGCAACTTTGGAGCAAGATATGAACAATCTACAGCAAGCTATAAATGCAACCAGGGGCATGGATGGATAGCCCATAACCATATGTACAAAACATCCTTACTGAAGTATCTCAAAATATGCATGGATCTCTCTGTAGCATCAAGTTTACATGGCATAAAAATAACAGCAGAACAGGGACTGAAATCAGCAACATCACGAGGCCTAGTTTACATGCTTGTGCTAGTCACCAAATTGATCACAAAAATACATGGCATACACCCCTGTGAATATGGCATGGCATAGTTCAAAACATATGTAGAGATCAACCTCATAGGATGCGCACGTCAAACATGGGAAAAATGACAAATGAGCAAGTTATAACAGTTTCATCCGATTAACAGCAACATGCACTCTTGCAACGATGATTCGGGCATCAAGATGAACTCAAATGAACATGATGCAATGGAATTAAATGAAGTACTCGTTGAGACAAATAATTTGACATATTACACGCACAAAACAGACCAGTACACATGAAGTTATGATGCAATGAACATGGCATGAAAATACTGCAGATCTCGGGAGTTAGACGAAAATATACCCTCCGAAAGTCAACGCGGGACGGGACGGAGCGGGACAGAGGGATCCGGGTCGCGGGACGGCGTTTGGATCGGCAAATGGGTGGATCTCATCCACCCGCGGTGGATCCGGACGGGACGGACGCTGGCGAGACCTCCGGCGAAGAGGTGGCGGCGGAGCTCGGCTGAAGGCGGAACGTGGCGCCGGCGGAGGAGGCCGGGGCCTTCGGGCACGGGAGGCGCGGGCGCAGACGGTGGCCGCGGGGCTGGCCGGAGGGCGCGACGGCAGGGAGCCGGGCTGTGGCGCGGCCGGCGGCGGCGAACGCGGCGACGAACGGCGATGCAGGGCGGCGGGAGGCGGCGCGCGGGCCGGGAGGACGCGCGGGGCGGCGGAGTCGGGCTCGCGGGCCCGCCGTGGGCTCGCGGTCCGGCGGCGGCTGGCGGCGGGGATCACCACGTGGCGCGCTGGGATTCGCTGCGGCGGGCGGCGCGGACATGTCCGGCTGGAGTTGGACATGTCCGGTGGCGGCGGGGGAAATTCTTAGGGTTTCAGGGAAAAACATCCGCGAATTTCGGGGGAGGGGCATATTTATAGGTAGAGGGAGCTAGGAGAGTCCAAATGAGGAGCGGTTTTCGGCCACGCGATCGTGATCAGACGAGCAAGAGCATGGAGGGGAGTTTGCTGGGTTTTGGGCCACTTTGGAGGGGTGTTGGGCTGCAAAGAGAAAGGGGGGTTTCGGGCTACGCGGTTAATCGTTGGAGTATCAAACGACCTCCAAATGGCACGAAACTTGACAGGCGGTCTACCGATGCTATACCAAGGCCGCTTGGCAAACCTCGGGCCATTCCGAGAAAGTTTAACACCCGCTCACAACCGGAGACGAAAAGGGGGTCGCCGAAGGGCATAGGAGTGCCGGATTGCAAAACGGACAACGGGGAAAATGCTCGGATGCAAGAAACGAACACGTATGCAAAATGAAATGCACATGATGACATGATAAAATGCAACACGCAAGCAAATGACATGGCAACGACGGCAAATAACTGACAGACACCTGGTGCATCAAATCCGGGGCGTTATATTAGGGCCTTGGATGAGAACTGGCATCATAACGAACTTCCGATTCATGCATAGCCAAGGAGGAAGGTTATAGATATATAGAGCCACGTGCCAGGTGATGTGATTGCTGCTCTGCTCCCCAAAATGATTAATGCCATCCGTGCTTAAACCAAACCATACGTTCCTTGCGTCACCTGCAAACTCCTCCCAGTACTTTCTCTCGATTTTTCTCCACTGCGCCCCGTCAGCGGGTGCTCTCAACTTCCCATCTTTCTTACGGTCCTCTCTGTGACATCGCATCAACTTGGCATGCTCTTTGTTTCTGAATAGGTGTTTCAACCGTGGTATTATAGGAGCATACCACATCACCTTGGCAGGAACCCTCTTCCTGGGGTGCTCGCCGTCAAGATCACCAGGGTCATCTCGTCTGATCTTATACCGCAATGCACCACATACCGGGCATGTGTTCAAATCCTCGTGCGCACCGTGGTAGAGGATGCATTCATTAGGGCATGCAAGTATCTTCTACACCTCCAATCCTAGAGGGCATACAACCTTCTTTGCTGCATACATACTGTCGGGCAATTCGTTATCCTTTGGAAGCTTCTTCTTCAATATTTTTAGTAGCTTATCAAATCCTTTGTCAGGCACACCATTCTCTGCCTTCCACTGCAGCAATTCTAGTACGGTACTGAGCTTTGTGTTGCCATCTTCGCAATTGGGGTACAACCCTTTTTTGTGATCATCTAACATGCGATCGAACTTCAGCTTCTCCTTTTCACTTTCGAACTGTCTCTTTGCATCAACAATGACCCGGCAAAGATCATCATCAGGCACATCGTCTGGTTCCTCTTGATCTTCAGCTTCCCCCGTTGCAGCATCTTCAGCTTCCCCCGTTGCAGCATCACCGTATTTAGGGGGCACATAGTTGTCATCATCATCGTCTTGTTCTTCACTGTCTTCCATCATAACCCCTCTTTCTCTGTGCTTGGTCCAAACACTCCAATATCATCTTCTCCTCCTCAATTTTTTTCAATTTTTCCTTCAAGTAATTGTTTTCTTCTTCAACTAAATTTAACCTCTCCACAATAGGATCGGTTAGAATTTCCGGTTCACATACCTCCTAGATAAAAAAACTATGTCACGTTGCTTGGCATAATTGTCTTAAAGACTAAATGAAACTAATAGTTATAAAAGAAAATATATATACCACATCTAAATCATAGACAGGACGAGGGCCGACGGAGGCGGATACCAAAACCATCCCACTATATAATAACAAACAATAATAAGTAAGAAAACTACACAAGTATCTATCTAAATCATACAAGTAAGAACTTTTTTCTTTTAGAAAGAAGATAAGATCAAGCGGCTCACCACGTTGGTGCAGGCGACGAGATCGGCGTGGGCGATCAACGGCAGTGAGGACGGGGACAGGACAGGACAGACCGCCAAACCTAGACAAATCTCGAGAAAAATGGAGCTTAGACAAGGAGCTTCAAGAGGAGAAAGCTTAAGTGTGGCTCGGGCATTTCATCGAACACCTCATGTGCATAGGAGGTGAGCTGGAGCACAACACACCTCTCACACACTTCTCCCAAAATAACAGAGCACTCACTGGTCTGCTCGCGGGCAAGGGGTATATATAGGCATATCATTGGTCCCGGTTCGTGGCTGAAACCGGGACTAAAGGACACCCTTTGATCCCACCAACCGGGTAATGGTGGTGGGCTAGGAGCGAGACACATTGGTCCCGGTTTGAGCCTCGAACTGGGACCAAAGATGGCAGATGAACCAGGACCAATGCCCCACGATGGCCCGGTCGGCCCCCTGGCCTCACGAACCGGGACCTATGCCCCCGTGGGTCCTGGTTCTGGGCTGAACCGGGACTAATGGGCTGGCCCGGCCTGAACCAAAGCCCTGTTTTCTACTAGTGAGTCTTCAACAAAAATAAAGTTATTTTTTTTGAGTTTTGAATTCTCAGTTTCGCTTGTAGCTACCAACCAAAAGGATAAAAATAAAGGGAAAGCCGAGCAATCCCGGGTCAGCGTTCGTCGCCGATCCCCTCGCCTCCTTCATCTTGTCTAGTAGTCTTTCCCATCATCATGTGTTTTGTTCTCCACTCTCGCTCCCTCCATCTACCGCCCGTGTCGCCACTACTTCATCAACCTCCTCCACTCTCCCCACCCCCACCCCATGCTTGGTGTCCCTCGTGCCATGCAAAACAATGCTCACAAAAAAAAATCAGGTTATAGCCCACCGTCACCGAAGGACTCCGACGATCAATGAGGGATTACATGGACTCTGGTGATAGCAGGCAGAGGATTTTGTGGAACCCTAGGTGAAACGCTAGGGGAAACTCAACAAAAATATAATGTGAGGGCTACCAGTTCGTGACCAAAACGTGCACCCACCAGTGCAATATTGGGCGATCCATTCTAGGGTGTGGGCTAACGCTTGCTTTTGCTGCTGCTGGACGGTCGGCTTCATTGGGCCCCAACCCATACAAAGAAGAAAAATTGAAGAAAAAACAGAGAAAAGTGCAACTGGACAAATAAACAAAAATATTTACAAACAATAAAAATGTTCAGCATTTGCAAAAGTGTTTGTGGATTCAAAAAATGCTAGTGAATTTCATGGATTCAAAAAATGTTCACGGATTCAAAAATTCAAAAAATGTTTGTGGTTTCAACCAATGTTCATGGAATCAAATAATGTTCATGGGTTCAAACAAATCAAAAAATGTTCAAGGATTCAGATAATGTTCAAAGATTCAAATAATGTTCATGCATTCAGAAAATGTTCACGGTTCCTTATAATATATGTGGATTCCAAGAATGTTTGCAAATTTTTAAAAATCATTCAGAAAATGTTTGCGGATTAAAGTAGAACATAATCCATAAATGTTAGTAGTTCCAAAAGAATGTTCATGGATTCAATAAATATTCACAAATTTTTAAAAACATCTTGGATTAGATAATGTTCATGAATTTCACAAAATATTTCTGGATTAAAAAATGATAGTGAATTTAAAAAATGTTCACAAATTTCAACATGAATGACGGATTTAAAAATTATGCGTGAATTTTGGAAAAAAAAGTTTGCAGATTCAAAGATTATCATGAATTCAGAAAATATTATAAAAATCAGGGATTCAGAAAATGTTTGCACATTAAAAATGATCATGACTTCGAAAATTGCTCACAAATTAACAAAAAATGTGGATTCAAAAATGTTTGCGGTTTTAAAAAATGATCATGAATTAAAAAAATCATGGATTCGAACAATGTTTGTGGATTAATAATAATCATTAATTCAAAAACAAAGCATGGATTCAAATAATGTTTGTGGATTCAAAAAATAATCACCAATTTCCAAAATAAAGCGTGGATTCAAATAATGTATTGGGATTCAAAAAATGACCACCAATTTCCAAAATAAAGCGTGGATTCAAAAAATGTTTAGAAAGTTAAAAAAATATTGTGGATTCACAATGATTGCCAATTCAAAAACTGTTCATGGATTCAAAAAATGTTATTAAATTGTTCTGTGCTTTATACTACGTTCTCAATTTTAAAAAATATTAATGAGTTTCATTTTGTTTTGGTAAAATATTCTAAATTTCAAAAAATGTTTGTGGAAAGAAAAATATTTATGAAAATTTAGAATGTTCTACACTTCAAAAAAACTGTTTGCAGCGAATAAAATCGACAATAAAAAGGGGGGAAAGGAAAAATAGAGAAGGAAAAAAAGAAAAAAAATATTGAGATAAAACCAGATGAAAACCATCATAAAGAAGCAGAAAAAAAAAACTAGTTCAAGGAAAGTTGTACTCCCTCCATTGCTAAATATAGGTCTTTTTGGAGATTCCAATGCGGACTACAAACGGAGCAAAATGAGTGAATCTATAATCTAAAGTATGTCTATATACATCTGCATATAGTCTTTATTGAAATCTCTAAAAGGAATTATACTATATAGGGACGGATGGAGTAGAACCTTTCCAAACCCAGTGGAGAAAGACCACCGCATCTGGATATTTCGTAGAGTGCCCTCCTCGGCAAGCAGGATCCCATGAGATTGATGAAGCAAAGTTGACAAAGCTGCTGATCCGAAGTGCAAGCGTACCGAAAACATGTGAACCGCAGCTTTATCCTGTGGACTGTCGCACGTTTTCGTGTTATCTGTGTGCTTAGAGAAACATGTTCTCATCTATACTACTCCCTCCGTCTTATAATGTTAGACGTTTTCTGACTCTGTGTAGTGTCAAAAAACGTATACATTATGAGACGGAGGGAGTACTATTAAAAGAGCAAACTAAAACTTCCCTGAAGCTACACAACAAACTGTACACAAGATAACCACAACCCTCCGATCAAATCACCTTAAACATATCCTATTGCCCACATTACATCAATAAACTGTCAACTAAATCAACGGCGTAGATCAAATGTTCTGCCAAGCAGACGCGGTGGTCTACCGATTCTCCTAGCGCTCTGCGTCGCCCACCCGTAATATGCAGATCGATTCCACCCGCCCGGCCGCCTCTATCGTGCCCCACCCCTCCCTTCTCTCTCCTCCTCACTGACGCTACAAGGCGCTGCCGGGCATGCTCGGCCTGCGTCGGCGGACCCAGGGTCGCTTCCCTCGCTCAAGCAGTGTCGACGGCGCTGGACGCAGCGGGCTGGACCTGCATCGGCGGTGCCATTGTCCCTCTCCTCCGACGAGCGACGGCGACGGCGTAGGGCGCAGTGGGCCTGACCTGCGTCGGCGACAATGGGTCCCTCTCCTCCATCGAGCCGCGGCGCAGCGCGGGACGCAGTGGGCCCGGCCTGCATCGGCGTCAGCGGCGGCGACGCCGAGGGGTCCATCTCCTCACTCAAGCAGCGGCGGCTTGGGACACAACGGGCTCGGCCGTGAAGATGGATTTCTCCGACGGGGCATTCGATTCCTGGTCTCTGTTCCTCGACGCGACGGTGAGACACACGATGTAGCCTCTGCCCTCCAGCACCATGGCAGCACGCCGTGTGAACGCCCCAGGGAGGCATACTGGTAGGGGTTGCACCATGTAGCGTGTGGATGCCCACCAAATGTTCGATGTGTTCCCCTAATTGATCTCTCTATGTAGCTAGCCCTCTCTATTTCAGTCTCTCCCTGCTCTCCATGCCTTGCGTCGTCCACATATGATCTTATTTTGTTTCACTTTTTTGCTAGATTTAACACTGTCATTTGTTTACAACTTTAAATCTTATCCAGGTTGAACCATTGAAAGGAATCAGCACGGTCACGTGTTTCTATATGTTCAGTGTGACTAGAAACGAACATGCTGACTGCTAAAGTTCTTGCAGGCGTGATTGCTTTAATTTGAGAAGGCACTGATGTAACACAGGAAATAGTTACTACTGAAGAAATCACTTCCGCCACACTCAATCTTGAGTCTGCACTTGCTAACAGAGATGCACCCAAAACAATATACTCCTGATTGTTTGATTGGTAACATCCTCTCGCGGAAAACTAAACTTAGATTCTTTTTACTTCCTAATCTTGACATTTTGCATTTTAATTATTATCCTGTATGTACAGGATCGTAGAAAAATATTGGTAATGTTTACATTGGAAAGGATCCAAACTCTATACAAGTAATTGGTGAATAATTTTTTATCTAGGTTCTAGGTTCAGAAGTTGATAATCCACTACAGTTCTTTCATTGTGCAGGCAACCTCGGGTACGACAAAATGGCTTTCTTTTGCTTCTCCCATCACATTGCTGAGTACGACTTTGAATCTCAACTGCACTTGACTGCACCTTTTATCTTGATCCGCTTGGCAACTTATAATTTGCATAAGCATTCCCTTGCATAGTTTGTCCTTGATCTGAAAGAACAATTCCTGAGGATATACTCCAAATCAGGTTGTTGCCTGGATCCTATGAACAATATGTACAGTCATGCTGTTTTAATCCGTTTACCATCAAGTAAGTTTTTACTACGTTTTGTTTCAGTTCCATTTCAGAATCCCTAAATTATATAGATTGCAGAGTAAAGCTAGATGATGGACATCTTCACTAATCAGCAGGTCTGCTTACTGCATTCCTCTTGTTTTCTACAGTTGACGACTTCAAATTATTCAAGAGTGCACGATGCACAAGGCTGTAAGGTTTCCGCACTTGTATCCATAGAAGTCTGGGTGTTCGTAAATTCTGTTTTTGATGGATTTTGAAGGAGACTTCTATTTTTATCGAGGATGAGACAATACTAAGAGACTAACAAGAACACAATTAATTACTTGATCATCCATAGTTCTATAGACTATAATAGAACCTGCTGTGGTAACTTTTGGGGGCTCTTGAAATAATTCCTTTGAAACTGAATCATTCAGTCACGTCTTCACTTTAGTAAATAATGGCTCTGGATACTGGGACCTCTCATCTTGGTTATTTTCATATACTGCATTGCAAAACCAGAAGATCTGGAACTACCTACCCATTCAAGCTAGGCTAGGCTTAGAGAATAATGATGATGATTACTTAGCTAAAATCCTAAGATCTGGAACTGCCTACCCATTTGCTGTTGGAGAACGTAGTAATTTCAAAAAAATTCCTATGCACACGCAAGATCATGGTGATGCATATCAACGAGAGGGGAGAGTGTGTCCACGTACCCTCGTAGACCAAAAGCGGAAGCGTTAGCACAACGCAGTTGATGTAGTCGTACGTCTTCACGATCCGACCGATCAAGTACCGAACGCACAACACCTCCGAGTTCAGCACACGTTCAGCTCGATGACCTTCCTCGAACTCCGATCCAGCCGAGCTTTGAGGGAGAGTTCCGTCAGCACGACCGCGTGGTGACGATGATGATGTTCTACCGACGCAGGGCTTCGCCTAAGCACCGCTACGATATTATCGAGGTGGATTATGGTGGAGGGGGGCACCGCACACGGCTAAGAGATCCAAGGGATCAATTGTTGTGTCTAGAGGTGCCCCCTGCCCCCGTATATAAAGGATCAAGGGGGAGGGGCGGCCGGCCAGGAGGAGGCGCGCCAGGGAGGAGTCCTACTCCCACCGGGAGTAGGACTCCCTCCTTTCCTAGTTGGAGTAGGAGGGGGAAGGAAGGGAGAGAGGAGAGGAAGGAAAGGGGGAGGGGGGCGCCCCCCCTCCTTGTCCTATTCGGACTAGAGGGGGAGGGGGGTGTGCGGCCTACCCGAGCCGCCCCTCCTCTTCTCCACTTAGGGCCCATGAGGCCCATTAACCCCCCGGGGGGGTTCCAGTAACCCCCCGGTACTCTGGTATATGCTCGAAACCACCCGAAACTATTCTGGTGTCTGAACATAGTCATCCAATATATCGATCTTTACGCCTCGACCATTTTGAGACTCCTCGTCATGTCCATGATCATATCCGGGACTCCGAACTACCTTCGGCACATCAAAACGTATAAACTCATAATATAACCATCATCTAACTTTAAGCGTGCGGACCCTACGGGTTCGAGAACTAAGTAGACATGACCGAGACACGTCTCCGGTCAATAACCAATAGCGGAACCTGGATGCTCATATTGGCTCCGACATATTCTACGAAGATCTTTATCGGTCAAACCGCATAACAACATACATTGTTCCCTTTGTCATCGGTATGTTACTTGCCTGAGATTTGATCGTCGGTATCCTAATACCTAGTTCAATCTCGTTACCGGCAAGTCTCTTTACTCGTTATATAATGCATCATCCCGCAACTAACTCATTAGCTACATTGCTTGTAAGGCTTATAGTGATGTACATTACCGAGAGGGCCCAGAGATACCTCTCCGACAATCGGAGTGACAAATCCAAATCTCGAAATAGGCCAACTCAATATGTACCTTCAGAGACACCTGTAGAGCTCCTTTATAATCACCCAGTTACGTTGTGATGTTTGGTAGCACAAAAAGTGTTCCTCCAGTAAACGAGAGTTGCATAATCTCATAGTTGTAGGAACATGTATAAGTGATGAAGAAAGCAATAGCAACATACTAAACGATCAAGTGCTAAGCTAACGGAATGGGTCAAGTCAATCACATCATTCTCCTAATGATATGATCCCGTTAATCAAATGAAAACTCATGTCTATGGTTAGGAAACACAACCATCTTTGATCAACGAGCTAGTCAAGTAGAGGCATACTAGTGACACTATGTTTGTCTATGTATTCACACATGTATTATGTTTCCGGTTAATACAATTCTAGCATGAATAATAAACATTTATCATGATATAAGGAAATAAATAATAACTATATTATTGCCTCTAGGGCATATTTCCTTCAGTCTCCCACTTGCACTAGAGTCAATAATCTAGATTACACAGTAATGATTCTAACACCCATGGAGCCTTAGTGCCGATCATGTTTTGCTCGTGGAAGAGGCTTAGTCAACAAGTCTGAAACTTTCAGATCTGTATGTATCTTGCAAATCTCTATGTCTCCCACCTGGACTTGGTCCCGGATGGAATCGAAGCGTCTCTTGATGTGCTTGGTTCTCTTGTGAAATCTGGATTCCTTTGTCAAGGCAATTGCACCAGTATTGTCACAAAAGATTTTCATTGGACCCGATGCACTAGGTATGACACCAAGATCGGATATGAACTCCTTCATCCAGACTCCTTCATTTGCTGCTTCCGAAGCAGCTATGTACTCCGCTTCACATGTAGATCCCGCCATGACGCTTTGTTTAGAACTGCACCAACTGACAACTCCACTGTTCAATATAAACACATATCCGGTTTGCGATTTCGAATCGTCCATGTCAAAGCTTGCATCGACGTAACCATTTACGACTAGCTCTTTGTCACCTCCATAAACGAGAAACATATCCTTAGTCCTTTTCAGGTATTTCAGGATATTCTTGACCGCTGTCCAGTGATCCACTCCTGGATTACTTTGGTACCTCCCTGCTAAACTTATTGCTAAGCATACATTAGGTCTGGTACACAACATTGCATACATGATAGAGCCTATGGCTGAAGCATAGGGAACATCTTTCATTTTCTCTCTATCTTCTGCTATGGTCGGGCATTGAGTCTGACTCAACTTCACACCTTGTAATACAGGCAAGAACCCTTTCTTTGCTTGATCCATTTTGAACTTTTTCAAAACTTTATCAAGGTATGTGCTTTGTGAAAGTCCAATTAAGCGTCTTGATCTATCTCTATATGTCAGGACCCCGACTCGATGTCACATCGATCTAGCCGGTAACACCTCACATCACTTTGTGGCCTCACGCACGGTATCCCCACGGGTGTCGCCTTACCTTTGCCCGGGACCGTTTGCGCCTTTTGGCTCACGTATATGATAGTGTCGCTAGCATCCATATGATAAGGAGCCCGGGCTGACATGACTAGTCGTAAACCCAAAGTGGCACAGACTTACAGGGACAGGCATCCATGACCCAGCTTCGAACGTGTCGGTCAACAGCAAGTGGGTCCGGGCTGTAGCACTGGGCTAGCAGGACTCCGGTAAACCGGGCTGTAGCGGGCTAACAGGACTCCGGTACTCAAAGCGTGACATTTCCCCGAAGGGACAGACACAGGAACGAAGAAGGACACATGCCGGCCAGCCTAAGTGTTCCAGAGCAGTAGCAAGCTACCATGGCTCAGCGGTAACACTAGGAGACATTTCCCGGTAAGAGAGGCTACTAAAGATAAACAACTAGATAGTCAGATCCCACACATACCAAGCATTTCAATCATACACACAATATGCTCGATATGTGCAAATACAACGAAGCATCACAACATGACTCTACGACACAAGTACTTTATTTAAGGCTCAGGGAGCCATACATAACATACACAAAGGTACGGGTCTCACGACCCAACATACAAGTCATACAGTCATACAAACCAGCAGCGGAAGTAACTTGTCTGAGTACAGACAACTAGTAAAATAAAGGAGGCTTGGAAGCCTAGCTATACTACAAGGTCCTTCACAAGCTCAGGGTCACCACCTGGGTCTTTAGCCTACTCGTTGATGTCAACGTCTACATAGAACCCATCAGAAGGGGTTGCAGCGTCTTCTGTAAAAATGTAGATTATAGCAACATGAGTACAAAGGTACTCAGCAAGACTTACATCAGATCCTACATACATGCATATTATCAAGAAGGGTTGGTGGAGTTATTGCAGCAAGCCAGCTTTGACTCTTGGCTAGGCTATCCTACGATACTCCAACTTGAAATGGTTTTGCGCACACGAGTCCACTACTCACCACTTCAATACACTACCGAGGATCCACCTCCGTCTTCCTACGGAAGAGCCATCCTCGGCACTCACACTTATCTTGAGGCTTTTAGTAGTTTCCATTTACTTGTCTATGAACTGTATAGGCAACCAAGTAGTCCTTTACCGCGGACGCGGCTATTCGAATAGATCATGTTAACCCTGCAGGGGTGTACTTCTTCATACACGCTCTCACCACTTACCGTCGTTTACACGACATGTACTCGGCAACCTTCAAGCGGAAGCCCAACGTGGGTGTCGGCCACGACCTACCTAATCACCTAAGCCTCCAGTCCAGGTTTATCGCCTATTCAGGTTCCATCCGCAGGGAGTCCGGCCGAGGTTTCCCATACGGCCCCGAACGATGTGAACAGGGTTCCCGAGATACCTAACGGGTATTCGGTACACCCGGCCACGTACCTACCGCATCACAGCCCACCCCTACGGTCAGCGCTGTCCACGGCCTCCAGTAGGCTACAAACACCAGAAACTACTTGCAACTCCTGGACGGAGAACTAGGGTGAATAAGAAGCCGAGAGGGTCCATTGGTTTCGGGCCCAATGCATGGTAGTAGCTGATTCTTAAATCACACATACAGATCTCAGTGCTTAAGGTCGGCTTCAATGAAACAACCCACCATGTACTCCTACATGGCCTCTCATCGATACCTTTACCAAATCGTGTTCACCACACCACTCTCATTACCGACATAACATTTCACTCTAGCCCATCACCCAGATGAACCAGACCTGACACGACTCTAAGCATAGCAGGCATAGCAAGGTAGGAACAACACATACATATGGCTCAATCAACTCCTACACATGCTAGTGGGTTTCATCTAGTTACTGTGGCAATGACAGGTCATGCAGAGGAAATGGGTTCAACTACCGTAGCACACAGCAGTTTGAAACGCGTTGTCTTAATGCAGTAAAAGAGAGCAGGAGCGAGAACATGGGATTGTATCGATATGATCAAATGGTTGGTTGCTTGCCTGATGGTTCGATGCACGGATACGGTTCTTCGTTAGGGTAATCACGGTACTCCTCGGAGGCAGAACCTGTCGCAAAGGACACCGATACACAACCATCACCAAACAATGTGCAACAATATGATGCATGCATGAAACATGGCAATATGAGTGTGTTGGGCTAATGCAACTAAAACCAGAAGGGTTTGAACAAATTTGAATCAAAGATTCAAATTTCAAACTCAAACATGGCCTTTTAAAGTGCTTTTCCTTGTTCTGCTTGAAACATCAATTTAACTTGTTTGATCATGCATGAAAATAGTACAGATGGATAGATTGGATTTTTCTGATCATTTTTCATATATAATTTGTCCAATTTGGAGTTACAGAATAAAAGTTATGAATTTTTGAAGTTTAAATAATATTCTGGAATTTCCTGATTTAAATTAAATCCAGAAATTATAATTATTGCGCCAGCATGACGTCAGCATGACGTCAGTAGTCAACTGCGGCTGGCTGGGGTCAAACCTGACGTGTGGGGGCCACACGTCAGTGACAGGGGGGGTTTAACAGGTTTAAATTAATCCTAATTAGGGATTAGTGGCGCTGGGGCCCACTGGTCAGTGTCAGGGGGTTAACTAACAGTGGTTAGCGCTAATCCTAATTAGCTACAGGGCTGGGCCCACCTGTCAGGGACTCAGGGGGGGTCCTGCCGTGGTCAAAGTGGGTCAAACCCACCGGCGACATGACGCCGGCGAGGCCCGAGACGGCGGCGCGACGCGGGATCGCGCTACAGGGCACGGGCGAGGCCGTGCTTGGGCTCGTTGGAGAGCCCTTGCTCCCGCGCGTCGAACGGTGGCCGTGGCTGGGCCTGGGGTGGCCGGAGTCGACGGCGGCGAGCTCGGCTGCGGCCGCCGGAGTTCGGGTGCGGCCGGAATCGGCGTTGCAGGGTGTTTGGTGAGGCGTTGGTGCGTGCTGCGTGTTCCTAGTGAAGTGTGGAGCACGATAGTGTGCTCGGTTGGGTGCTACGGTGACCGTGGCCACGACGGCGACATCGCCGGCGGCGTGGAGCTCTCGGCCAAGGTGGGGCTAAGGCCTAGAGGTCGAAAGAGACCAGGGGAGAAGGGGGAAACGACTCGGGGGCTCACCGCGGTTGCAGTGGGCGTCGAAGCGGGCTCGGAGACGCGCTGGAGACGGCGAATTCGACGGCGATGATGGTCGGAGCCCGAAGAGGGGAACGGCGACGTGGCGGCGATGCAGGGCTTCCGGAGGCCCGTGGAGCGGTGGGGAGGAAGAGGGGGTTGTGGCGGAGCTTCTGAGCTAGTCGGGGGAGCGAGGGGTGGCCGGAGACGGCTGCTATGGCGAACGGCGGCGACGGTGGTGTTCGGCCGTGTGAGAGAGAGAGCGAGGGAGAGGAGGGAAGAGCCGAGGGAGAGTGAGAGAGAGCAGGGGGGAGGCGTGGCGTCGTCCAGGGGCATCGAGGCGAGGAGGGGAGGGCAGGCAGGCAGGGAGAGAGGTGGCGTGGCGCGGTGGCGCGCGCGCGCGCCGGCCACACTCCCCTCCCTCTGTCGGGACGAAGACGACAGAGGAGGGAGACGGGCTGGGCCGCCTGCTGGCTGGGCCGGCCAGCTGGCTGGGCTGCACAGGGAGGAGCCCAGGTAAGCTTCTCCCTTTTATCTTTTTTCTGTTTTCTAATTTCTGACATTTGTTTTGATTTAAATAATATATTAAATCATTTATTTAACTTATGCCAATTTTTGCAGGGGCTAGATATATTATTCCAGAGCTCCTTTATAATTGGCATAATATTTGGACATATATTAATATATATAATTAATATATTTCCAATGCAAATATTTATGCATTAATTCCAAATGCCCAAAATAAATACCTATGAGCTCTTAAAAATATTGGTTTGATTTTTATCTCTGTCCAATATTTTCAGAGAGCAACATGAGCATTTTCTTGGACCCTTTTGGAGAAATTTTTATTTGGGTCATTTTCAAAATGATTCTGAGGGTTTCACAGATCCCCATTTCAAGTTTCTGATGAAAGAGTAAACATGATGCAACACTCTAATGCATGGCTAACTAGGATGTGACAACTCACCCCCACTCAAAAGAATCTCGTCCCGAGATTTGGGTTCCTCCGGGAAGAAGGCGGGATACTCAAGTCGAAGACGATCCTCCCTTTCCCAAGTTGCTTCATCCTCAGAATGGTGCGACCATTGTACTTTGAGAAACTTGATGTTATGACGTCGAGTGGTACGTTCGGCCTGATCGAGGATACGAACGGGGTACTCTCGATATGTAAGATTATCTTGGAGATCAAGCGTTTCGTGGTCCACTTCACGGATAGGATCCGAGAAGCAACGCCTGAGTTGAGAAACGTGGAAGACATCGTGGACTCTGGAGAGGTGCGGAGGTAGTTCCAACTGGTAGGCAACTTCTCCTCGTTTGGCGAGAATGCGAAAAGGTCCAATGTAACGAGGAGCCAATTTGCCTTTGATACCGAAACGATGGGTTCCCTTCAGAGGGGTGACCCGAAGATAAGCCTTCTCGTCAACCTCGAAAGTCATAGCCTTATGTTTTCGGTCATATTGACTCTTTTGACGAGATTGGGCTGTTTTCAACTTTTCACGAACGATGCGAACTTGTTCTTCTGCTTCCTGAATCATATCCGGGCCAAAGAATTGTCTTTCCCCGGTCTCTGACCAGTTAAGGGGTGTTCGACACCGTCGTCCATAGAGAACTTCAAAAGGGGCTTTACCCAAGCTAGATTGATAGCTGTTGTTGTAAGCGAATTCGGCAAATGGAAGGCACTTCTCCCAGTCCATTCCGAATGAGATAACAGAGGCTCGAAGCATGTCTTCTAGAATTTGGTTGACGCGTTCCACTTGACCACTCGACTGAGGGTGGAAAGCGGTGCTAAAGGAGAGACGAGTTCCCATAGCATTTTGGAAACTTTCCCAAAATCGAGAGGTGAAAAGACTTCCTCGATCCGAGTTAATTTCCAAAGGAACACCATGGAGAGACACTATACGGGAGATGTATAAGTCTGCCAGCTGACTAGCGGTTATACTCTCACGAACAGGTAAGAAATGGGCTACTTTGGAAAGACGATCGACCACGACGAAAATAGCATTATTCCCTCTCTTGGTCCTGGGAAAACCGGTAATGAAATCCATACCAATTTTATCCCATTTCCATTCAGGAATAGCTAAGGGTTGAAGGGTGCCAGCAGGCCGTTGGTGCTCTGCTTTTACACGACGACAGACGTCGCAATTTGCAATATACTGAGCAATTTCTCTCTTCATCCTAGTCCACCAGAACCTCTGGCGTAGGTCCTGATACATCTTAGTACTACCGGGATGAATGGTGAGAGGAGATTCATGAGCTTCCTTAAGGATCAATCGCCTCAGGTTGCGCACTTTGGGAACCACTAGTCGATCCCCGAAGTATACGACCCCTTGATCATTAATGGAGAAACAATTCGCAATTCCTTTCTGAATGTTTCTCTTGATGCGGGAGATTCCCGGATCTACCTTCTGTGCTTTGATAATCTGATCCGTAAGGGTAGGTTTTGCCACCAAGGTGGAAAGAAAACCTTGAGGAACAATGTGAAGGTTAAGCTTCCGAAATTCCTCATGGAGAAGCGGTTGACTTTGTTGTAACATCAGGTTGTTACAATAAGATTTACGACTTAGCGCATCAGCCATGACGTTGGCTTTCCCTGGGGTGTAGGTTATCCCTAAGTCGAAGTCTGTGATCAATTCAACCCAACGTCTTTGCCTGAGATTCAGATCCGGTTGGGTGAAAATGTACTTCAGACTTTGGTGATCAGTGAATATTTCGCAACGATTACCGAGGAGGTAATGTCGCCAGGTCTTAAGTGCATAGACTACGGCTGCAAGCTCTAGATCATGAGTAGGATAATTCTCCTCATGTGGGTGCAATTGCCGTGAAGCGTAGGCAATTACGTGTCGATCTTGCATGAGAATGCAACCTAGTCCTTGTCGCGAGGCGTCGCAGTAGATAACAAAGTCTTTGGAGAAGTCTGGCGGTACCAGTACGGGAGCAGAAGTCAGGCGTCTTTTCAGTTCCTGAAAGCTGTGCTCACATTGTGGAGTCCACTCGAACTTCTTATCTTTCTTGAGGAGTTCGGTTAGAGGTTTAGCAACCTTGGAGAAGTTCTCGACAAAGCGACGACAATAGCTCGCTAAGCCTAGAAAACTCCGAACTTGCTTGACCGATTCAGGTGGAGTCCAGTTAAGGACGGCTTGAACTCGCTCAGGGTTAACAGCAATACCTTTACCAGATATTACATGACCCAGATAGGTCACTTCTGACAACCAGAATTCACATTTAGAAAATTTGGCATAAAGGCGATGCT
This sequence comes from Triticum aestivum, assembly GCF_018294505.1. Taxonomy (NCBI): domain Eukaryota; kingdom Viridiplantae; phylum Streptophyta; class Magnoliopsida; order Poales; family Poaceae; genus Triticum; species Triticum aestivum. The sequence goes on from NC_057795.1 coordinate 55,295,411, forward strand.
CTCGAAGTTTCTTCAACACTAGCCTTAGATGTTCGGCATGTTCTTCCTCGTTCTTGGAGTAGATGAGTATATCATCGAGATAAACTACGACGAATTTATCCAAATACTCCATGAAGATTGAGTTCATTAACCGAGAAAAGGTGGCTGGAGCGTTGGTTAAACCGAAGGACATGACGGTGTACTCGTATTGGCCATAACGAGCAACAAAGGCCGTTTTAGGGATGTCCCCGTTTCTGATTTTGATTTGATGGTAACCCAACCTCAAATCCATCTTGGAGAAGACTGAGGATCCAGCGAGCTGATCATACAGATCGTTGATCCTGGGAAGTGGATATTTGTTCTTGATTGTGACCAAGTTGACAGGTCGGTAATCTACAACCATCCGGTCCGTACCATCCTTCTTCTTGACGAATAGGACGGGGCAAGCCCACGGAGATGAGCTAGGTCGGATGAAACCCTTTTTCAAGGACTCATCGAGTTGTTTCTTAAGCTCGGCTAGTTCTAGTGGTGCCATCTTATAAGGTCTTCTAGCAATCGGAACAGTTCCTAGAATGAGGTCTATTACGAACTCAACATCCCTGTCAGGTGGAACACCTGGCAATTCTTCTGGAAAAACATCCGGGAAGTCACGGACTACCGGAATGTCCTCAAGGTCTGGCAAAGGGCTGGCGTTAAGAGAATATAATTGTCGCTTGGCTATTCGGGTCAAGACATTGACTATCTTCCCCGAAGGATGGGTGAGTTGAACAGTCCTAGAGAAGCAATCAATTTTGGCTTGATGAGCTGACATCCAGTCCATACCCAAAATGATATTAATATCTGAAGATTTAAGGGCTATCAAAGATGCGAGGAAAACAAGTCTGTCGACTTGGATTTCATTTCCATAACTTACCCTAGAGGTCTGCCATCTAGAACCAGGGGTAGAAATTTCCATAGTGGATGGCATGTCACAGAATGCAACGTTATGCAAACGAGCATAATTTTCGGATATAAAAGAATGAGAGGCTCCTGTATCGAAAAGAACAGATGCCGGGTGGCAATTAACAAGAAGCGTACCGAGAACGACGTTGGGATCCTCTTGAGCTTCTTCGGCAGAGATACAGTTGACATGGCCACGTGAAGCGGTGACCGGTTTGGCGTGGAATATTTTTCCTGTCGGCTTGCCACGGCCAACAGCTTTAGCAGACTGGTTGGGGTTGGTCTGAGGACACTCACGCATATAGTGACCAGATTCCCCACATTTGAAACAAGTCACGGAACTGGTACGTGGAGGAGCATTGTTAGTTGGACCCCCATAGGGCTTGGCCGGTGCAGACTGTTGAACAGGGCGAGGCGCCTGGAAAGATGGCCTCGGTGTGAACCTGGGTGGCAGGGCGGTGTTGGGCACCCACACGCGGCGCTTCTGAGGACCAGCACCGGATGAGGAACCCATGTCACGGCCATGCTTGCGTGTTGCGTCATAGTCAGTCTGACCAGTTTCAGCACTGATGGCTTTGTTGACAAGTTTCTGAAAAGATGTGCACTCATGCAGACGGAGGTCACGGCGAAGCTCAGGACTAAGGCCCTTACGGAACCTTGCTTGCTTCTTGGCGTCAGTAGAAACTTCCTCGGTTGCATATCGTGCGAGATTACCAAACTCCCTGCTGTAAACATCCACAGAAAGTCGGCCTTGGGTGAAACTGCAAAATTCTTCACGTTTACGGTCCATGAGACCCTCCGGAATGTGATGTTCACGGAAAGCCTCACTGAACTCAGCCCAAGTAGTGACATGGCCCGCTGGGCGCATAGCTCCATAATTCTCCCACCATAGACTGGCGGGGCCTTCAAGATGATATGCAGCAAAGGTGACCTTGTCAGCCTCCGCTACCAGCGCGGAACGCAGTTTGTGAGAGATACTGCGAAGCCAGTCATCAGCGTCGAGAGGCTCGACGGAGTAGTGGAACGTGGGTGGATGTAATTTGATAAAATCACTGAGTGACACCACGTTAGTCCTCTGATGGTGTGCTGTGTTCTGTTCAATACGCTCCAACAAACGGTTGGTCTCCCGCTTGTTTCTCTCAGCTTCCATCATAACCTCGGCTAGGGAAGGAGGATGAGGCAGATTTGCATCCCTGACTTCACTGCCTTCGGCCTGCTCTTGAGGAGCAGGGTTAGTGCGCGTGTTGACCATCCTAGGTAAACAAGACAATGATTTAGTCAGGATGATAAAATTCCGACATAGGATACATAATGTAAGGAATAACTCGGAATGCAAGATGATCATCCGTATGACATGGTAGATACAGAAACTGCTTCTTTATTCCATCGTCATACACACCATACAGGGTTTAGTACAAGACCAAACAAAGTACTATTACGGTGAAAAGAGGATTACATCTCATCGGAGGCATCCCAAGCTCCTATACATTATTTTTCTACACCTCCGGAAAGAGTACAAACTAGGTCATATCCCACGAGTCACGCGGGACGATAGACGACACAGCTAGTGCGAACTAGTGATACTACCACTAACTCAGACCGATCCGTAGTAGTCCTCGTAGAAGTCACCTCCATAGCCTGGAAGCTCAACATGATCATCCGGAAACAGACGATCTCGCGGAGCTTGTGGACCATAGGGGCTAGGATGAGGCCTTGGACCAACAGACGGTGGCCTGCGGGGACCGCGAGGTGGGGTGATGCCTCCTACATCACGCCAACCCATCACGTCTGGCAGAGCAGATCTCACAGGATAGAGATCGCGCATATCTGAAAATCCAGCTTGCACCGCCGGTGCGAACCGAGTCAAAGTGGCCCAGTGGTCAGCACGGGTATTGAAGAGCTCTAACCTCAAGGCCCGATTTTCACGGTCCTTATCCTCGAGCATCTCAGCAGTGGTGCGAGTCCGTGAATCCTCCTGAGTGGGGTCAGCATAAATAGCCTGGAGATACCCTTGTGCTCCCGGAAGTGATCCTGGCATATACCGGAAATCAGAGTCCCGAAATAGACCAGATCTGACTCGCATAATGGTCATCATAGAGTAGGCGGCGTCCTGCACAGCCATCTCAATAGTAACCCCGAGTCCATAGGAGCAGTGAAGAGGCTCGGTGGATCCAGGATAAGATGGAAATATCCTGACAGTGCAGAGATACTGGCTTTGATTAAAGTCTCGGAATTGCTCTTCGACCGTGTACTCGGGATACCAGCGGTATCCAGCCTCAGTCATTACCCTGACCAACTTGGCAGTATGGCCGGGTACATCTAGGCATCGAGTCAGGCGAACCACTTGATTGAGGTCGCGAGTGGCCATCTGAAAGCACAATCATAATGCAAAGGCATTAGAATTTCTAGCAAAATTTCGGCAGCATAACAGCTGTAAATGCTCAAGAAGGATTTTGAGACATTTGACAAAGGATTTCGTACACACTCAACATCATCATGTCAAAGTTCTGAATCCATTCTAACAACATAATGTGGTAGTAGAACTGAACTAGGCTTGTATCCATCAAACTTATAAGGTACTACTGATTAGTAACACGTGATCCTGATAGAGAGAACAGATCCTAATTCCTTAACCCCCGGTGGAAGAATGGACTGACTCAGATCAGAATGTCATAAGATAAAGGAGTAAAAAGAGCCTTACGTTCCAACCCACAAACAATTCCCCTACATATAACTAAAGAATTTCTAGACTCAACATCGACCAGTTTGGCTTGGAGAACCTACAGGCAGTCCGGCTCTGATGCCAACGCTGTCAGGACCCCGACTCGATGTCACATCGATCTAGCCGGTAACACCTCATATCACTTTGCGGCCTCACGCACGGTATCCCCACGGGTGTCGCCTTACCTTTGCCCGGGACCGTTTGCGCCTTTTGGCTCACGTATATGATAGTGTCGCTAGCATCCATATGATAAGGAGCCCGGGCTGACATGACTAGTCGTAAACCCAAAGTGGCACAGACTTACAGGGACAGGCATCCATGACCCAGCTTCGAACGTGTCGGTCATCAGCAAGTGGGTCCGGGCTGTAGCACTGGGCTAGCAGGACTCCGGTAAACCGGGCTGTAGCGGGCTAACAGGACTCCGGTACTCAAAGCGTGACATTTCCCCGAAGGGACAGACACAGGAACGAAGAAGGACACATGCCGGCCAGCCTAAGTGTTCCAGAGCAGTAGCAAGCTACCATGGCTCAGCGGTAACACTAGGAGACATTTCCCGGTAAGAGAGGCTACTAAAGATAAACAACTAGATAGTCAGATCCCACACATACCAAGCATTTCAATCATACACACAATATGCTCGATATGTGCAAATACAACGAAGCATCACAACATGACTCTACGACACAAGTACTTTATTTAAGGCTCAGGGAGCCATACATAACATACACAAAGGTACGGGTCTCACGACCCAACATACAAGTCATACAGTCATACAAACCAGCAGCGGAAGTAACTTGTCTGAGTACAGACAACTAGTAAAATAAAGGAGGCTTGGAAAGCCTAGCTATACTACAAGGTCCTTCACAAGCTCAGGGTCACCACCTGGGTCTTTAGCCTACTCGTTGATGTCAACGTCTACATAGAACCCATCAGAAGGGGTTGCAGCGTCTTCTGTAAAAATGTAGATTATAGCAACATGAGTACAAAGGTACTCAGCAAGACTTACATCAGATCCTACATACATGCATATTATCAAGAAGGGTTGGTGGAGTTATTGCAGCAAGCCAGCTTTGACTCTTGGCTAGGCTATCCTACGATACTCCAACTTGAAATGGTTTTGCGCACACGAGTCCACTACTCACCACTTCAATACACTACCGAGGATCCACCTCCGTCTTCCTACGGAAGAGCCATCCTCGGCACTCACACTTATCTTGAGGCTTTTAGTAGTTTCCATTTACTTGTCTATGAACTGTATAGGCAACCAAGTAGTCCTTTACCGCGGACGCGGCTATTCGAATAGATCATGTTAACCCTGCAGGGGTGTACTTCTTCATACACGCTCTCACCACTTACCGTCGTTTACACGACATGTACTCGGCAACCTTCAAGCGGAAGCCCAACGTGGGTGTCGGCCACGACCTACCTAATCACCTAAGCCTCCAGTCCAGGTTTATCGCCTATTCAGGTTCCATCCGCAGGGAGTCCGGCCGAGGTTTCCCATACGGCCCCGAACGATGTGAACAGGGTTCCCGAGATACCTAACGGGTATTCGGTACACCCGGCCACGTACCTACCGCATCACAGCCCACCCCTACGGTCAGCGCTGTCCACGGCCTCCAGTAGGCTACAAACACCAGAAACTACTTGCAACTCCTGGACGGAGAACTAGGGTGAATAAGAAGCCGAGAGGGTCCATTGGTTTCGGGCCCAATGCATGGTAGTAGCTGATTCTTAAATCACACATACAGATCTCAGTGCTTAAGGTCGGCTTCAATGAAACAACCCACCATGTACTCCTACATGGCCTCTCATCGATACCTTTACCAAATCGTGTTCACCACACCACTCTCATTACCGACATAACATTTCACTCTAGCCCATCACCCAGATGAACCAGACCTGACACGACTCTAAGCATAGCAGGCATAGCAAGGTAGGAACAACACATACATATGGCTCAATCAACTCCTACACATGCTAGTGGGTTTCATCTAGTTACTGTGGCAATGACAGGTCATGCAGAGGAAATGGGTTCAACTACCGTAGCACACAGCAGTTTGAAACGCGTTGTCTTAATGCAGTAAAAGAGAGCAGGAGCGAGAACATGGGATTGTATCGATATGATCAAATGGTTGGTTGCTTGCCTGATGGTTCGATGCACGGATACGGTTCTTCGTTAGGGTAATCACGGTACTCCTCGGAGGCAGAACCTGTCGCAAAGGACACCGATACACAACCATCACCAAACAATGTGCAACAATATGATGCATGCATGAAACATGGCAATATGAGTGTGTTGGGCTAATGCAACTAAAACCAGAAGGGTTTGAACAAATTTGAATCAAAGATTCAAATTTCAAACTCAAACATGGCCTCTTAAAGTGCTTTTCCTTGTTCTGCTTGAAACATCAATTTAACTTGTTTGATCATGCATGAAAATAGTACAGATGGATAGATTGGATTTTTCTGATCATTTTTCATATATAATTTGTCCAATTTGGAGTTACAGAATAAAAGTTATGAATTTTTGAAGTTTAAATAATATTCTGGAATTTCCTGATTTAAATTAAATCCAGAAATTATAATTATTGCGCCAGCATGACGTCAGCATGACGTCAGTAGTCAACTGCGGCTGGCTGGGGTCAAACCTGACGTGTGGGGGCCACACGTCAGTGACAGGGGGGTTTAACAGGGTTAAATTAATCCTAATTAGGGATTAGTGGCGCTGGGGCCCACTGGTCAGTGTCAGGGGGTTAACTAACAGTGGTTAGCGCTAATCCTAATTAGCTACAGGGCTGGGCCCACCTGTCAGGGACTCAGGGGGGTCCTGCCGTGGTCAAAATGGGTCAAACCCACCGGCGACATGACGCCGGCGAGGCCCGAGACGGCGGCGCGATGCGGGATCGCGCTACAGGGCACGGGCGAGGCCGTGCTTGGGCTCGTTGGAGAGCCCTTGCTCCCGCGCGTCGAACGGTGGCCGTGGCTGGGCCTGGGGTGGCCGGAGTCGACGGCGGCGAGCTCGGCTGCGGCCGCCGGAGTTCGGGTGCGGCCGGAATCGGCGTTGCAGGGTGTTTGGTGAGGCGTTGGTGCGTGCTGCGTGTTCCTAGTGAAGTGTGGAGCACGATAGTGTGCTCGGTTGGGTGCTACGGTGACCGTGGCCACGACGGCGACATCGCCGGCGGCGTGGAGCTCTCGGCCAAGGTGGGGCTAAGGCCTAGAGGTCGAAAGAGACCAGGGGAGAAGGGGGAAACGACTCGGGGGCTCACCGCGGTTGCAGTGGGCGTCGAAGCGGGCTCGGAGACGCGCTGGAGATGGCGAATTCGACGGCGATGATGGTCGGAGCCCGAAGAGGGGAACGGCGACGTGGCGGCGATGCAGGGCTTTCAGAGGCCCGTGGAGCGGTGGGGAGGAAGAGGGGGTTGTGGCGGAGCTTCTGAGCTAGTCGGGGGAGCGAGGGGTGGCCGGAGACGGCTGCTATGGCGAACGGCGGCGACGGTGGTGTTCGGCCGTGTGAGAGAGAGAGCGAGGGAGAGGAGGGAAGAGCCGAGGGCGAGTGAGAGAGAGCAGGGGGGGAGGCGTGGCGTCGTCCAGGGGCATCGAGGCGATGAGGGGAGGGCAGGCAGGCAGGGAGAGAGGTGGCGTGGCGCGGTGGCGCGCACGCGCCGGCCACACTCCCCTCCCTCTGTCGGGACGAAGACGACAGAGGAGGGAGACGGGCTGGGCCGCCTGCTGGCTGGGCCGGCCAGCTGGCTGGGCTGCACAGGGAGGAGCCCAGGTAAGCTTCTCCCTTTTATCTTTTTTCTGTTTTCTAATTTCTGACATTTGTTTTGATTTAAATAATATATTAAATCATTTATTTAACTTATGCCAATTTTTGCAGGGGCTAGATATTTTTATTTCAGAGCTCCTTTATAATTGGCATAATATTTGGACATATATTAATATATATAATTAATATATTTCCAAAGCAAATATTTATGCATTAATTCCAAATGCCCAAAATAAATACCTATGAGCTCTTAAAAATATTGGTTTGATTATTATCTCTGTCCAATATTTTCAGAGAGCAACATGAGCATTTTCTTGGACCCTTTTGGAGAAATTTTTATTTGGGTCATTTTCAAAATGATTCTGAGGGTTTCACAAATCCCCATTTCAAATTAAATGAAATTTTAAACATGATGCACACACTCTGATGCATGGCTAACTAGGATGTGACACTATAGATCTTGATGCCTAATATATAAGCAGCTTCACCGAGGTCTTTCATTGAAAAACTTTTATTCAAGTATCCTTTTATGCTATCCAGAAATTCTATATCATTTCCAATCAACAATATGTCATCTACATATAATATCAGAAATGCTACAGAGCTCCCACTCACTTTCTTGTAAATACAGGCTTCTCCAAAAGTCTGTATAAAACCATATGCTTTGATCACATTATCAAAGTGTTTATTCCAACTCCGAGAGGCTTGCACCAGTCCATAAATGGATCACTAGAGCTTGCACACTTTGTTAGCACCTTTTGGATCGACAAAACCTTCTAGTTGCATCATATACAACTCTTCTTCTAGAAATCCATTCAGGAATGCAGTTTTGACATCCATTTGCCATATTTCATAATCATAAATGCGGCAATTGCTAATATGATTAGGATAGACTTAAGCATCGCTACGAGTGAGAAAGTCTCATTGTAGTCAACCCCTTGAACTTGTCAAAAACCTTTTGCAACAAGTCGAGATTTGTAGACAGTAACATTACCATCAGCGTCAGTCTTCTTCTTGAAGATTCATTTATTCTTGATGGCTTGCCGATCATCGAGCAAGTCAACCAAAGTTCATACTTTGTTCTCATACATGGATCCCATCTCAGATTTCATGGCCTCAAGCCATTTTGCGGGATATGGGCTCATCATCGCTTCCTCATAGTTTGTAGGTTCGCCATGGTCAAGTAACATGACCTCCAGAATAGGATTACCGTACCACTCTGGTGCGGATCTTACTCTGGTTGACCTACGAGGTTCGGCAGTAACTTGATCTGAAGTTTCATGATCAATATCATTAGCTTCATCACTAATTGGTGTAGTCGTCACAGGAACCGATTTCTGCGATGAACTACTTTCCAATAGGGGAGCAGGTACAGTTACCTCATCAAGTTCTACTTTCTCCCACTCACTTCTTTCGAGAGAAGCTCCTTCTCTAGAAAGGATCCAATTTTAGCAACAAAAGTCTTGCCTTCAGATCTGTGATAGAAGGTGTACCCAATAGTCTCCTTTGGGTATCCTATGAAGACACATTTCTCCGATTTGGGTTCGAGCTTATCAGGTTGATGTTTTTTCACATAAGCATAACAACCCCAAACTTTAAGAAACGACAACTTTGGTTTCTTGCCAAACCACAGTTCATAAGGCGTCGTCTCAACGGATTTTGATGGTGCCCTATTTAATTTGAATGCGGCCGTCTCCAAAGCATAACCCCAAAATGATAATGGTAAATCAGTAAGAGACATCATAGATCACACCATATCTAGTAAAGTATGATTACGATGTTCGGACACACCACTACATTGTGGTGTTCCGGGTGGTGTGAGTTGCGAAACTATTCCGCATTGTTTCAAATGTAAACCAAACTCGTAACTCAAATATTCTCCTCCACGATCAGATCGTAGAAACTTTATTTTCTTGTTATGATGATTTTCCACTTCACTCTAAAATTCTTTGAACTTTTCAAATGTTTCAGACTTATGTTTCATTAAGTAGATATTCCCATATCTGCTCAAATCATCTATGAATGTGAGAAAATAATGATACTCGCCGCGAGCCTCAATGTTCATTGGACCACATACATCAGTATGTACGATTTCCAACAAATCTGTTGCTCGCTCCATAGTTCCGGAGAACGGTGTTTTAGTCATCTTGCCCATGAGGCACGGTTCGCAAGTACCAAGTGATTCATAATCAAGTGATTCCAGAAGTCCATCCGTATGGAGTTTCTTCATGCGCTTTACACCAATATGACCCAAACCGCAGTGCCACAAATAAGTTGCACTATCATTATCAACTTTGCATCTTTTGGCTTCAACAATTTGAATATGTGTATCACTACTATCGTGATTCAATAAAAATAGACCACTCTTCAAGGGTGCATGACCATAAAAGATATTACTCATATAAATAGAACAACCATTATTCTCTGCTTTAAATGAATAACTGTCTCGCATCAAACAAGATCCAGATATAATGTTCATGCTTAACGCTGGCACCAAATAACAATTATTCAGGTCTAAAACTAATCCCGAAGGTAGATGTAGAGGTAGCGTGCCGACTGCGATCACATCGACTTTGGAACCATTTCCCACGCGCATCGTCACCTCGTCCTTAGCCAATCTTCGCTTAATCCGTAGTCCCTGTTTCGAGTAGCAAATATTAGCAACAGAACTAGTATCAAATACCCAGGTGCTACTGCGAGCATTAGTAAGGTACACATCAATAACATGTATATCACATACACCTTTGTTCACCTTGCCATCCTTCTTATCCGCCAAATACTTGGGGCAGTTCCGCTTCCAGTGACCAGTCTGCTTGTAATAGAAGCACTCAATCTCAGGCTTAGGTCCAGACTTGGGTTTCTTCTCTTGAGCAGCAACTTGTTTGTCGTTCTTCTTGAAGTTCCCCTTCTTCTTTCCTTCAACCTTTTTCTTGAAACTGGTAGTCTTGTTGACCATCAACACTTGATGCTCCTTTTTGATTTCTACCTGCGCAACTTTTAGCATTGCGAAGAGCTTGGGAATAGTCTTGTTCATTCCTTGCATATTATAGTTCATCACGAAGCTCTTGTAGCTTGGTGGCAGTGATTGAAGAATTCTGTCAATGACACTATCATCAGGAAGATTAACTCCTAGTTGAATCAAGTGATTATTATACCCAGACATTTTGAGTATATGTTCAGTGACAGAACTATTCTCTTCCATCTTGCAGCTATAGAACTTATTGGAGACTTCATATCTCTCGATCCGGGCATTTGCTTGAAATATTAGCATCAACTCCTGGAACATCTCATATGCTCCATGACGTTCAAAACGTCGTTGAAGTCCCAGTTCTAAGCCGTAAAGCATGGCACACTAAACTATCGAGTAGTCATCAGCTTTGCTCTGCCAGACGTTCTTAACATCGTCAGTTGCATCTGCAGCAGGCCTGGCACCCAGCGGTGCTTTCAGGACGTAATTCTTCTGTGCAACAATGAGGATAATCCTCAAATTATGGACCCAGTCCGTGTAATTGCTACCATCATCTTTCAACTTAGCTTTCTCAAGGAACACATTAAAATTCAACGGAACAACAACACGAGCCATCTATCTACAACAAACATAGACAAGCAAAAATACTATCATGTACTAAGTTCATGATAAATTTAAGTTCAATTAGTCATATTACTTAAGAAATCCTACTTAGATAGACATCCCTCTAATCATCTAAGTGATTACGTGATCCAGATCAACTAAACCATGTCCGATCATCACATGAGATGGAGTAGTTTCAATGGTGAACATCACTATGTTGATCATATCTACTATATGATTCACGCTCGACCTTTCGGTCTCAGTGTTCCGAGGCCATATATGTATATGCTAGGCTCGTCAAGTTTAACCTGAGTATTCCGCATGTGCAACTGTTTTGTACCTGTTGTATTTGAACATAGAGCCTATCACACCCGATCATCACGTGGTGTCTCAGCATGAAGAACTTTTGCAATGGTGCATACTCAGGGAGAACACTTGTACCTTGAAATTTAGTGTGAGATCATCTTATAATGCTACCATCAATCAAAGCAAAATAAGATGCATAAAGGATAAAAATCACATGCAATCAATATAAGTGATTTGATATGGCCATCATCATCTTGTGCTTGCACTACTAGGAAAATGCTTATAGATAGAAGTTTACCAGTAGCGAGTTTTTGTGACCCCACGCTACTAGTAATTACCAGTAGCGCTGTGTAGAAAACACGCTACTACTAACATATAACATCAGCGTTTGTTTGCTTGGGCCGCGCTACTGTTACATGGGCCGCAGGGCAGCATCTGTAGCCCACTTAGCTGTAGCGTTTGTTCTGAAAGGGCGCTACAACTGGCGGGCTTAGCAGTAGCGTGGTGCTCCAACCAGCGCTACTACTATAGCTAAAGAAAATCGGACAGCGAGCGCCCCTGCACCCTCCTCGTCTCACACAATCGATCCCCTCCGCCCGATGACGACGCCACCGCGGTTAGGGTTCGTCTCCGGCTGCCTCACCCCCGTCGACAATACCGTGCGCCGCCACCACGCGCGGTCGCCTCTCGCCTCCTCCGACGCTCCAGCCTCGTAAGTCCCCCTCTCGATCTCCTCCTCCCTGCGCGTGCCACAGTAGCTCCTCTCGATCTCTCGGTTAGGGTTCGTCATAGGGGCTCCAATCGATTTGCCACGGCGGCTCGCCATGTTTTGGGGTTTAGGGATTGCATGATGGCTCCGCACCTCGATGCATGGCTCCAATCGATCCTACTGTTAATTAGTATCACATATGCATCTCTAGATCCTACTGTTAATTAGTATCACATAGGGGAGAGAGTAGAGGATTTGGGTTGGTTGTTGCTGACATGATTTGGCATTGGATTGGGCTGGCTCATGTTTGATTTTTTGCTTTGTGGTTGGGCGGATTCGACTTTTCTGATGTGATGTTATGGATATTGCTTCTATAGGAGTGTAAGTGCTCGGTTCGAGTTGTATCAAGTGCCCTTCTATAGGATGTTGTATAGGTGTTGTTCATGTGAGAGACAAAGCTACAAGCTCATGTTCCTATCATAGAAAAATAGTTAATGTGTAAGTGCTATACTCAGAAATCATCAATATTTAGGATTACTGATATGAGAAGGGGGTAGTTTATTTAGTGTGCTTTGTTGTGATTAACGAAGATGAGATGAGATCAAAGTATTGTTATGTTTTGCCATATATTTGTTTGTTACATCTCTAGATTATTGAGCTACTAGTATTGTTTAACCTTGTGTTTAGTGCAAATTTCATGCTGATAGCGACGCTTCATCTGAAGAGTTGGGGACATTAGTTTACTAGATTGCTAGCTTTCTTGGTATGCTTCGTTGGCAATTTGCTGACAGGATTCTAATTTTGTTTGAGTCTGCGACAGAATAAGTTTGACACAGATTTGAGGTGCGCATGAAACTCTTGTGTTTTATCATACAGTCACTCTACTTTTGCAATTTGTGATTGTTGGACTGAACTTTATGTTTACTTTTTAGTTGTTATTATTTTGCTTTCCATGTGAACTCTAGCTATGAAAACTTTGTGTTTACTTTTTGGATCGTTAATCCTTTAATCATATTGCTTTAGGGAAATGGCGCCACCACCACCACCATGTCAACGGTGCAAGTCAAGGTGCGCCAGCAGCCTTGCAACTTGCACGCTGTTTGGCATCTACTTCGAGTCTAGTTTTCTTCATGCGGCGGTAATAAATTATATGAAACTAGTAACTACTATTTTGTTTTTAGTGTTATTGGCATTAATGCATCGTGTATATATCATTTTGCTTTTTGTAAATAGACCATCCCATGCAATGTGAGGTCAGAATTCAACAATCTGACTAGAGACTCTATGACATTTGAGGCTCCTGGGGGCCCCTACACTATGGAGATCGAGAAAGGACGAAAGATGACGCGGGTGGGAGGAGATGGATGGGTCCTATTCATCAACAACATGCGTATCACCGGTGGTGAGTTGATCAGCTTCTCCTTCAGAGCTGAAAGACCCAAGCTGGTCGTGATTTATATCAACAAAGCAGAAGATTATGAGGATGATGAGGATGATGATGACCCACTCGGTGATGCCATCGTAGCTCAAATAATGAAGTTGAGCGAGGAGGAGGTGTGCAACCTATGGGACATCATTCCGCCACGTGATGACTTCGTCGGGGTGCCATTCGTGACCCGCCTGACAAGTACCATGGTTGATCGGCATATGATGGTATGTTGCATTTACTGTAGTTTTTAGAGTAATTTGATGATATGCTTTATTGTTATACTTAGTGTATAGAGTCCGATGATAAATATGCATAGTGAATCTTATATGCTTTATTGTTATACTTTAGTGTAGAGTTCGATCACATATATGCTCAGTGAATCTTATATGCTTACTGAATCTTATATGCTTAGTGAATCTATGCTTAGTGAATCTTATATGCTTTATTGTTATACTTAGTGTAGAGTCCGATGATATATATGCTTAGTGAATCTTATATGCTTTATTGTTATACTTAGTGTAGAGTCCGATGATATATATGTTTAGTGAATCTTATATGCTTAGTGAATCTTATATGCTTAGTGAATCTTATATGCTTTATTGTTATACTTAGTGTAGAGTCCGATGATATATATACTTAGTGTACAGTCTGATGATATATATGCTTAGTGTAGAGTCCGATGATATATATGCTTCGTGTAGAATGTGTGAGGCTACTTATTAATTGATATGTTTTTCTTATTCAGAAATTGCCAAAGAGCCTATCTGAGAGTTGTGGTATCAAGCCTGATGAAGAAGGCTCTACTGGAATATGCCGTACCGCAAGGGGCTCTGTCACCACTTGTGCGTACGGCGTGGACACGGACGGTCGCACACACTTCAACTCGGTTGGGTGGAAGAGCTTCCTCGTCGGCAAGAATCTTCATGTTGGACATGCAATCCTAATTACTATCAGGAACACCCACCACCCAGGCTTGAGGATGATGGTCGTCATCGACATCATCTAGAACTTCAAATGCATGCGTGTGGCTGTTGAACCATATATATGCTAGTATGACTACCTAGTAGACTTATCAACTATGATCTATCCATGCATTGTTGACTACTATATGAGTTTATGAGATTGTGTGGTTATATTAAATGTGGTACTGTCGTTAATGTTTGTGAGATGGTTCTGTGAACTTAGTTTATTTGCACTGGACTTGTCTTGATTTCCATGAATATTGCACCTGACTGCTTTTTTTAATTTCTATTTTCCTAGTTGTAGCGTGGGGAGAAAATAGGGCGCTACTACTACGTGATGATAGTAGTAGCGCTGGTGGAGGAAGCAACACTACTAATAAGTATTTTAGCTGCAGCGCTTGTTCAGAAACGCGCTACTGGTAAATAATAGTTGTAGCGCTCTAGCAGTAGCGTGGGTGCCCGCGCTACTGGTATGTAAAAAACCAGCGCCACTAGTAAGCTTTTCTATAGTAGTGTTGTGATCTCCATCTCCGAAGCACTGTCATGATCACCATCGTCACCGACGCGACACCTTGATCTCCATCGTAGCATCGTTGTGGTTTTGCCACCTATTGCTTCTATGACTATCACTACCGCTTAGTGATAAAGTAAAGCAATTACAGTGCGATTGCATTGCATATAATAAAGCGACAATCATATGGCTCCTGCCAGTTGCCGATAACTCGGTTACAAAACATGATCATCTCATACAATAAAATGTAGCATCACGTCTTGACCATATCACATCACAACATGCCCTGCAAAAACAAGTTAGACGTCCTCTACTTTGTTGTTGCAAGTTTTACGTGGCTGCTACGGGCTGAGCAAGAACCATTCTTACCTACGCATCAAAACCACAACGATAGTTCGTCAAGTTAGTGCTGTTTTAACCTTCTCAAGGACCGGGTGTAGCCACACTCGGTTCAACTAAAGTTAGAGAAACAGACACCCGCCAGCCACCTGTGTGCAAAGCACGTTAGTAGAACCAGTCTTGCGTAAGCGTACACGTAATGTCGGTCCGGGCCGCTTCATCCAACAATACCGCCGAACCAAAGTATGACATGCTGGTAAGCAGTATGACTTATATCGCCCACAACTCACTTGTGTTCTACTCGTGCATATAACATCTACTCATAAAACCTGGCTCTGATACCACTATTCGGGAACATAGTAATTTCAAAAAAATTCCTACACACTCGCAAGATCATGGTGATGCATAGCAACGAGAGGGGATAGTGTGTCCATGTACCCTCGTAGACCGAAAGCGGAAGCATCAGCACAACACGGTTGATGTAGTCATACGTCTTCACGATCCGACCGATCAAGTACCGAACGCACGACACCTCCGAGTTCAGCACACGTTCAGCTCGATGACGTCCCTTGAACTCTGATCCAGCCGAGCTTTGAGGGAGAGGTCCATCAGCACGACGGCATGGTGACGATGATGATGTTCTACCGACGCAGGGCTTCGCCTAAAAATCGCTACGATATTAGCAAGGTGGATTATGGTGGAGGGGGAACCACACACGACGAAGAGATCCAAGGGATCAATTGTTGTGTCTAGACGTGCCCCCTGCCCCTGTATATAAAGGATCAAGGGGGAGGGGGCGGCCGGCCATGAGGAGGCGCGCCAGGGAGGAGTCCTACTCCGACCGGGAGTAGGACTCCCTCCTTTCCTAGTTGGAGTAGGAGGGGGAAGGAAGGGAGAGAGGAGAGGAAGGAATGGGGGGCGCCAACCCCCCTCCTTGTCCTATTCGGACTAGAGAAGGAGGGGAGCGCGTGGCCTGCCCTAGCCGCCCCTCCTCTTCTCCACTTAGGGCCCATGAGGCCCATTACCCCCCCCCCCCCCCGGGGGGGGGGGGGTCTGGTAACCCCCGGTACTTCGGTATATGCCCGAAACCACCTGAAACTATTCTGATGTCCGAACATAGTCATCCAATATATCGATCTTTATGTCTCGGCCATTTCGAGACTCCTCGTCATGTCCGTGATCATATCCGGGACTCTGAACTACCTTCGGTACATCAAAACATATAAACTCATAATATAACCGTCATCTAACTTTAAGCGTGCGGACCCTACGGGTTCGAGAACTATGTAGACATGACTGAGACACGTCTCCGGTCAATAACCAATAGCGGAACCTGGATGCTCATATTGGCTCCTACATATTCTATGAACATCTTTATCGGTCAAACCGCATAACAACATACGATGTTCCGTTTATCATCAGTATGTTATTTGCCCAAGATTTGATTGTCGGTATCTCAATACCTAGTTCAATCTCGTTACCGGCAAGTCTCGTTACTCGTTATATAATGCATCATCCCGCAACTAACTCATTATCTACATTGCTTGCAAGGCTTATAGTGATGTATGTTACCGAGAGGGCCCAGAGATACCTCTCCGACAATCGGAGTGACAAATCCTAATCTCGAAATACCCCAACTCAACATGTACCTTCTGAGACACCTGTAGAGCTCCTTTATAATCACCCAGTTATGTTGTGATGTTTGGTAGCACACAAAGTGTTCCTCCGGTAAACGGGAGTTGCATAATCTCATAGTTGTAGGAACATGTATAAGTCATGAAGAAAGCAATAGCAACATACTAAACGATCAAGTGCTAAGCTAACGGAATGGGTCAAGTCAATCACATGATTCTCCTAATGATGTGATCCCGTTAATCAAATGACAACTCATGTCTATGGTTAGGAAACACAACCATCTTTGATCAACGAGCTAGTCAAGTAGAGGCATACTAGTGACACTATGTTTGTCTATGTATTCACACATATATTATGTTTCCGGTTAATACAATTCTAGCATGAATAATAAACATTTATCACGATATAAGGAAATAAATAATAACTTTATTATTGCCTCTAGGGCATATTTCCTTCATTTGCTCTAGCTGGCAGCAAGAATAATAAACAGAAAGTACTGTGGCCGGTTGCATCATAAATATGCCTAATCAAGTTCCATATGGATATAATTTCAGTGTGTTTGCCTCGTGAAATGGATGCAGATGTGGTCATCAAAGTTTGATCTGGTCACGGACAGATGTGTCGAGCAGTCGAGCTGCATATTTAACCTGGTATAGTTAATCATTTCAAACAGTTATTTAACCAGTGCTAATACAAATAAAAAGTTGCGGCAACATTTCAACCAGATACTTCATCGATTTGTTTTCGACCAGAAGTGGGTTTGAATTAATAGTTGATATATTGCTATTATTAGGAGCACTCATGCATATTTCCAAATTTTGGTTAAATTGATTGTGTATTGTATAGCTAATATTGATATGTTGCACAATATTCAAGCCCATTGATATATTGCATCCATATATTTCCTATTTCTTGATGAATCAGGATTGCAATTGATATCCTAGTCGTAAGAGTTCGAGTGCGAGCCCATCGTGATATGCACATCCATCCCTACTTTCTGTTTTTTGGTGAATATATATTCCCGATTCAGTTTTTGTAATGGTTATTTAAGTGGATATGATAAATTGTTAATTACGAAGAATGGGAATGCAATGGGCAAGAAAAATATATGAGAAGAATCAAGAAAAATATATGTAGGCTCTGTATTTGAAATGGAACAGACCTATAGATATTGCAATCCAGACATACTATGCAATCAAATTGGTAGAATCCATGTGCCCTGTTGTGATTTCAGTTACTTTCAAGTTTCAGTGTTTTTTCGGTGATTTTGATCGCTTGTCCATTGCGTATATGTCTGCAAAGCTTCAGTGTAAGTGGCTAATGGCCATATCCAAGGTGGCATTCATTGCATGACAACACAGACTGGGAAGTTCATGGCTCAGTTCTACGATGCATTTTTCTTCTTGTTTGGAAGCTTGTTTTAAGTTTGTTGTTTGATTAGCTGATGAAACAGTTTATGCCACCTGAAATATCAAAATGCATGCTGATTCATTCCTATGTGATAAATTTACAATCATTTGGTTGCAGATAATCGTATCAATACCCCTGGACTAGACCACCTACGGATTCCATGTTTGTTGTTTGCTATGTGTTCATCCATTTGACCCTTTCTACATTTGATGAAACAGTTTCTCCGTGCAGGTTAAGAGAATTATTTACATCCAAGGGTTGCGACTACATCTCCTTGAAGAATTGTCAATTTCATGTGACATATTGTCTTGAAAATGGTATGTATGTGCTAGGTTTGTCATGTTATTGGAGATTGAAATAAAGGGTCTTGATATTGTGCCGTCAGTTCTACTTGATACTGAAAAAAATAGATGAGACATACATCGAAAATGATATATGTTGTTAGCAATATTGTTACAAAGTTAATTTATGGGATATGATAAGTAGCTGATGTAAAGCAAACAAATATGCATCTAGTCTTGAATTTTATTATCCTTTTGTGAAAGATAGTCCATGCAAACTTGTCAACACCAACTGGTTTGTATGCTAAATATCTTTTTTCTATGTGACATAATGAATGGACATGCTAACTCTTAATTATGGGAACGCCATGCTAAATATCTTTTTCTATGTGATATAATGAATGGACATGCTAACTGGTAATTATGGGGACGCCATGACATGTATGGCAGGGAAGGATAAATTCAAAGCATGCAGATTGAATGCCTGGATGAGTGTGCGAAGGATCGCTGACACTACATTGTGTAAATTGTTTTGTATCCACGGTAGTAGAGAAGGATTGATTCCTTGCCCTTAATGCATGGATGAGCGAGTTAGGAGGAAAAAACATTGTACCATTCGTAATTTGTTGTGTATATGTCTCCTCTACTTTATATGACTGTTCTATTGTATTTTCGCTGGTAATTTTGTTGCCATCACACGTGTCTTATTTGCCTCTTTACATTATTTTATAATATATAATGCTTACATTTTTAGTGCATGTGATATGGTAAAAAAAAGTATTGGGGCCGTTTATATGATATCGAAAAGCGGATTTTTGAGCGCTCATATATGATGCGTCTGATCCTAATCCGGTATACGCCATATAAGCATCTCAAGTTAAATGTGTATTTTATTGTATCACCAAAGGATAAATCTTATGCTTTAGGCAAGTTTGTGAAGTATTAGATCACATCAAGATTTAAACTCGAAGTGGTTGTTTGGATAAATAGGATTAACGCCTAGTTTTAATAAAACGCGTTTTAGTTGGATTTTTTCAGAAAACTAGTTTTACTAATAATTCAGTTAGGAACAGGTGTACACAAAACCTTGTTTGGATGATAAAATATATTTAAGCACGAGGGTTGCACCGTCACCGCCGCCGCGTAAGAGATGAATGATTCCAGTTGGATGCCGGCCATCTCGTCGTACTTCCTGGATGGGGTCCATCATTGTCGCAGCCAAAGAGAGAGTAGCGCCGCAGCTGGCCGGTTTGGACGACATCATCGCCGGCGATGGTTCCTTGGGCAGCGGTGAAGGTGAGGGCCGGCGAAGATGCGACGTTGTGGCCTCGAGGAAACCAGCTTGCTCGAGCACGAGATCATGTTAACAGCCAAATTACTACTAGTCCTTCCTGCCATACCCATCCATCATCAAAAGCAGTCAGAATGCTTGCAAGTGAATTGTTGCATCTGCGGCGGTAATGAGAATGACCAATCATTCAAGAACAAGAACGAGCATGCAAGGAATCAGCTGCTGCCACATAAAATCTCAAGATCAAATTTGTAAGAGACCGGCGAGGAAGACGTGAGAAGAGTCCCGCTCGGGAAGGACCAGTGGTCGACTGTGATCGCGAGTTGGCGACGACCGCCGGCGACGCGGGATGAGGGCTCGCCGGGGAAGGACCGATGGTTGACGGCGATGACGATGGTCCGACGATGGCGACGGCCGCGAGCGACGCGAGATGAGTTATCATTGGGATAGGACCAGTGGTCGCCGGTGACGGCGGCGGCCGGCGGCAACGTCGACGACGAGGGTCATGGGCGGTGCGGTAGGCGTTGATGAATTGTTGCAGGGAAACGACTTGATGGCGACGGCAACATGCAGGCTAGCTGCGTTGTATGCCGGCCGTGTGCGGCGGATGATGAACTGGTTTATAGAAAAACGTCTAATTGTCGTTTTTCCATAAATTCAGTTTTTCAGTTTTGGTAAAACCAAGATTTACTTATCCATAGATTTGTTATGTTAACCAAACATAGTTTTAGTTTGTTGTAACTGAAAACGTGTGTACGCCAAAACTGGTTTGGTAAAATCCCAGTATCCAAACAACGAGTGCTTGGGTGTACTCCAAAATCATTGCACATTCATGATTGTAGATATATGTAGTTGCACATCCATGATTGTAGATATATGTAGTGTGTTTTAGGAATTCAAAATTTGTATTCTAATGAGACGTGCATTGCAGGTGCACACTTACTAGTTTCACGAAAGAGAAGAAAAGTAAAACGGGCGTCCCCTCATGGCCAGAGTCCGTGAGGTCAGGTCAGTGCCTCGCGCTGTCCCGTCAACATCCTTCCACCGTTCCTCCATGATGCGCGGCGCGGAGGTCCCGGTCGGCCGTTGCCAAGTGGCGCGGGCTGGCTTGGACTCGGCCCTCCCTTCCCAGCGTCACGCTCGCGCGCGCGTACACCGGCAGAAACAGCAACAGACACTACAAGAAACTTGTTAATACATGACGGATTTCTGTTGACGTTCTAAGAAATCGTCACGGACAATGACGGTTTTCTCTTATCCGTCACGGAGAGCGTCATGGATCAGCAAGATGTGACTGCCCTCCGAAAAAGGTAGCCCATTTATGATGGACATCGATGGACCGTCACGGAAACCGTCACACAACAACATGTTGGTCTAGTCTATTTCTTTTTTATGCATCATCCGGATCGTCATCGATGGCTCGCGCTGATGTGTGGTGTATGGTTGGCTTGGTTGGCCCATATGTCAGTTGAATGTGTAGCCAAAAATAAAAGAAGCTCAAAATAAAAGGGGGATGCCCCAGAAATTTCGAGAGCGCGCGTGGGCATCAAAATTTGAAGAGGCCGACGCGGCCCGTGGCAAAATTTTAGAGACAGCCTATTTAAGTCACAGTCCATGCCCTTCTAACCCTAATCCCCATTCTCTCTTCCGTTCCCTCAGCCGCCACAACTGCCCCCACTCCTGATTCCGGCGATTCCGGCGGCTATCGCCGGCGCGGTGCACACCGCCGAGCTCTCCTCGGTCGGCTCCATCCTCCCCTCCGGCAAGATTTTGCCATCCCGACCTCTACCGCTCTCCCAAAACCCACACCCGTATTAGGGTTTCGGCCTCCGGCATCGCCTTCGTCATCGGCGCATCTCCGGCGACTCTTCTCGGTCGTCTATAGCGCCCCCACGGGCTCACTATCTTTCTGATGGTCCACGTCCAGCAGGGCGGCGCGGAGGAGCTACTCCCGCAGGATCGACGGGCGCGGCGCACCCTACAGACTCCGGTCCCGGGCTAGGGAGGGCACGGCGGCCTTGTCCTTCTTGTCGGCGGTGGCGGCGAACGCCGGTGCTCTCTCTCCTCCTCGACATCCAAGGAGGAGCGCCGGTATAGCACAAGCACGCCCAGCCCCTGAATCCCACTTCTTCGCCCATCCAGCGGCGTACATGACGTGCTCCTCCTCGATGCGGCCGTCCGCAACAAGCTCTCTTCGCCGGAAGAGGTGGATCAGCAAGTCCAGCGTACCCTTGGCCTCCTGTCCTGCAGCGCTTGGACGAGCTCACCGGCTGCGTTCTGCCCTCCCAGCGTGGTGAGCCTCTCCCATCTCCCCCCTTTACGCCCAAATCTGAAAGATACTTGCAATATGAATACGGATCATATTTTTGTTCAGTTTAGAGGTGAATTAAATTGCTGAGATGAACATGGTGAGCTTGATTAGTTGCTGATTGTTTTGTGGATCTGTTGCACTTTTACACATAATTTAATCAGGGCAAACTAATGCTAATCCATATAGTATGATATAGCTAAAAAAAATTCTAACTTCTTATTGCTTTGGTAAATATCTTTTGGGACTTAATTCGGAAACTTGAGCCTGTTAGATATAAATTTAGCAGTGACTCTGTCTTCCCAGAATGCACTTGTTTCGCAGATGTGTGTATTTAGTACTTGAGAAAAAAATTAATTATTAACTGAGGACTAGTTTGGCAGCACAGTTTTTCTAAAACTGTGGTAATTCAAAACCTCAGTTTTTCAAGGCATGGCCAATGAATACTATGCCTTCTCAAAACTGCAGTTTTTCTTGGTTTTGCCAAAACCAGCAGTTCGTTTGGTAAATGTAGTTTTACTGTAGTTTTGACCTGACTGCACCTAACTGAGCTAGACTGAAGGAACTGATCTGCCTGCAAAAACGACCGCTCAATGCATGCAGCCATGCCTTGCACACCAGTCCTCTCGGCCTCTCGAGGATGCTAGGTGCTGTAGCAGTCTACAGAGTACAACTACCTCTTGTATTGACAAGCAACCATGCCATGCCATATGATAATGTAAACTGAAATGCCTAGTAATCAGTTAGACTTACGACAACGGCTGGAAGAACATAGACTCACAAACCAGCAAATGCAAGCTAATCACCCAACCTTAAATGCCTAGTAAACAGATTAATAATCAGGAGAGAGTTTGCACCTCGTTTAATAGATAATAAACAAAGGAGGAGCGGGAGTCCTTCGATTTCTCTCGACTCAGTTAAGAAAAAAGTGGTCGGGACCTTAGACACTACAAAAATACAACAGTATAAGAGATACCATGGTATCTTATAGTGAAGTATTTCTTTCATCCAAACACCCCAAAGTTTTTGATACCAAGGTTATTTCAGAAACCACAGTATTTTGTAAAAACTGCAAAAATACTTTGCATCCAAACGCACCCTAAAACACTTTCTGATTATTAACTGGGAATAACTATAAATTTGAACATCATAAAAAATGAGTAAATATCAAGAAACCTCACACATTGTCAGAATGTGCAAGCCGTTTATCTGGATCATGTATCATTCTAAGTAATTGTATATACGTACCACAGTATCCATGTATTAGTCTGTTTGATTTCATAGATATACACATGAAAAGGAACATAATATATCTGGATTTCAACTTAGTTTCGACATGTTTAACTTGCATGGATTTAAAAATTGTAGTTAACCGTGTCTGCACTTATGAAATTGGAATTAACCTTCTCTGACATGATGCCCAAAAACCTCCTTTTAATGCTACAGGAATAGCTCCAGAGTTGTCTTATAAATATATGTAGGTCACTGTAATAGTATTTTCTTATTGAAAAGGGAGAAAAACTACTATGTGATAAGTAGGCCAGAACTAAAAAAATTGCCGGTTATTGTGTATTGCATATATCTTTTTGTTTGGATGCCAAAATTTATCTTCTTTGTGGCTCAATTAACTTCCCTTTTTTCTGTTCAAGTCATTTTGAACTTGATTACTACCAATGATAGATAGTAGTATGGAATGGGAAACAATGATTTACTGTAATTACATTGTCTTCACTTAGAGTTATCTTTTAATGTCACCAGCAATTGTTTCTATGTTACCTTGCAGATAGAAGACACTTGAAATATTGTAGGTTAGATTGTCTTACAAATATATGTAGACCACTGTAATAGTATTTTCTTATTGAAAAGGGAGAAAAAGTATTACGTGATAAGTAGGCCAGAACTAAAACATTGCCAAGTCATTGTGTATTGCATATATCTTTTTGTTTGGATGCCAAAAATTACGTGATAAGTAGACCAGAACTAAAACATTGCCAGAATGTGTTATGCTAACATTTTAGGTTATTTTAAGGTAAATATGTAAAGGCAAGTAATTCTCATAACGTATTGAAGTGGTATACTACACAATATTTGTTGTATCTATAGTCGGACTATTTTTATGTGTGCAATAATACATACAAAAACTGACTTGTACTTGATCCAATCCTTTATTAGAAGTAGTATCGCACAAATGTCTTTTCAGCTAGGTTAATTGTAAGCCACAAATGCCAAATCTTTTTCCTGTGTCATATCATTTCAGATAGGACACATATTCCAGTAAGGCATAATTAGCATGGAATTGGTACATTTCTTTTTTACCTGTTGAGAAACAATGCCTAGAAATTTTCATTAATGTGCAATATTCAGACAGGCTACATTTCTTATCGAGTTTAGTGTAGTGATAGTATAAAATAAGCACAACGGAGATTACTACCAACTCTATTGATCTATGTATGCTCATCAGTCCTTTCTGTGCCACGAGTTGTTTCTTTTCACATTTTTGTTAATTTGTTGCACTACTTTCATTCTGGGAGTGAAACAATATAGAAGTAGCATTCCATGACGGTCAAGATCCGTCATGATCGGTGACGGTTTTCGATGATCCGAGTGTACAGTGGTCAAATTATGACGCGATATACATGACGGAATTTATTTCCGTCACACATAGTCTTGCATGACAGTTCTGCATAGGTCTGTGACGGACTGAAACTGTCATGTATTAACAGGATTCTTGTAGTGAGACGCCAACCCTGATGCCTGGCGAAGCGATGCACACGTCCACTCATCCAATTCAACAGCAACTCTACTAGTACTGTACACACATGCCGCGCCGACCGACTAATCAAACGATTCGCTTCCAGCAATAGCAACTGTCTTGTCTTCTCCAGGGGCAGTGGGTGCCGGTGGCAATCAAGGAAAGGAGATGAGTTAATGGCGTCCGATCGGCCTTTCAAGAGAGCCAGCGAGAGGGCGTGTCTGCACCGGCAGTGCGGATCAACTGGATCGGAGCACTACCAGCGAGCACATGCTGTGGGAGCGAATAAGGCGTGCGTGTTATTGTCGGCGCATTCACTCATTCATTCATTCATTCAGCATGCATGCTTGCTTGCTAGTACTACGACAGTATACTACAGTACTGGTCTTCATTTCCCATTTTGCATACGTGCTCCACAGCAGCACCAATATACGACTACGTACTACACGAGTACTGGTGTCTCAGTGTACTTGCGCAAAATTCGTGCACCTTAATTATAATTGGCCGTCGAGTGACCCATTATGTGCCGTCAGAATATCTCGCCTGACTTTGATTTAGCAAACCCCTTCCACTTTTCAGGTTTTTATGTGTGACCTGTTTGGCAATAAATAATTCAACACGGCCATTTCACACAAAAACATATGTATCATAAAAAAATATATTTACAAGGTTTAAAAATGTCCACCAACTATTTTTTTAATTACCCAAATGTTATCTCTAGAAAACACGTGGCCGCTTTTTCAAGTTAGAGAACGTTTTTTCTTATAAGTACATGTGCACTTTTAAAATTCCGGGAATGTTTTTTAAATTTGAATGAACGTAATTTGAAATATGTGAACACTCTGCATGTACTTTTATAAAATGTGTCAACCCTTTCAAATGTGTGGGCACGTCTAATAGTTTTAGTAAAACATTTTTGAAGCCGGTGAACACATTTTAAAATTATACCGACCTTTTATAAAAATATTATGGAATGTTTTAAATTATTTAATAGAAATTTAACTTTTATTCCCGTTATTTATAATTGATTAAAAAATCGAAATATATGAATTCATTGGACTATTATTGTTACAAAAAATTAAGCAGCTACCCTACCGGGCCCGGCCCAGTCGTCCGCGTTGTGTGGTGGGCAAGGCGCTCTGCTGATTCGGTCCAACCAAACCAAACCCATCGAAAACATGTGGACTACCCCTAAAAAAACCTAAAAAACATGTGGACTCACACGTTGCTAAAAAAACATGTGGACTCGCACTCCTATTATTTCTGTGCGTGTGATGATCTAAAAAAATGTGCATGTGCGCGCATAAACGCTCGCACGACTTTTTCTTTCGGCGAGCACTAGGCGCCGGCGCACCGGCCCAAATTTGGGCCGGTCGCCTGCCCAGTGTCCGATAGAGATGCACAGAACCGTTCGATCCACAACCCCCTTCGTCCCCAACCTCTCTCCCAGTGAAAAAATTGCGCACCGTGCCCGAGCTCCGCATGGTGAGCTCGCGCATCTCCGCCCCCCGTCCAGAATGTGTCGTTCCCTCCAGCCGTGCGCGAGGTCGCTGTTGTGGTCCCCCCCCCCCCCCGCTCGCCCCTGCCCCCGCGCCGGTTGACTCGCCGCTCGTACCAGTACCAGTGTCCGGTTGTAGCACAAAAGACAGAGCATGACATCCAGGTTTGAAGGAAAAACACATGGTTCCAGCAAATAATTGATATGGTTCCAGCAAAAAATAATGTGGTTCCAGCAAAAATGACATTATTTCAATCAAACTGTTCATATCGTTCCAGCAAAAATACAACATGGTTCCAACAAAATTTTGATATGGTTCCAGCAAAAATGATCTTGTTTCCAGCAAAACATTGATATGGTTCCAGCAAAAACACAGCATGATTCCAACAAAAAATTGATACGGTTCCAGCAAAAATCAATGCAGCAAAAATAATCATGGCGCCACCGTCGTAGCCGCCCATCATCATCTTCGCCGATTCTAGCAAGCCAAAATGGTGGTTCCAGCAAAAAAATTGTGCAGCAAAAATCCATGGCGGCGGCCGCCCGACACTATCTTCCCCCTGTTGCAGCAAATCGAAAACTGATTCCCGAAAAATCAAAAGTGACTTCAGAAACAAAATCAAAAAGCAACTTACCGTAGCCATTGCCGTCGTCGCCCACCACCATCCTTACTGGTTGAAGCAAATCCCCTGCCGGTTGTAGCAATTCCCCCGCCGGTTCCAGCACAGGGGAAAAAAGGATGGTGTTTCTCTTCATCAAAAGGAGAAAAAAGGTGGTAGGGTAGCGGCAGCCATCAGCCGGTAGAAAGAAAATAAACCAGGGAAGGGGGTGGCCATGGCCGGCCGAAACTGCGTCGTCAGTGGCAGAGGATCTCGGCAGCGACGCTCGGGACAAGGTGGAGGCGAGCTACAAAGCGGAGGGGATGGCAGCGATGCGAGATATCTAGATGAGTTGGATCTGGTAGCTGTCGTATAATGAGATAAGGTAAGCTGAAGGAAGGGACGGTGGGTGGGGCCACCAGAGAGTCTTGTTCGTGACGCCCGTGCGTGACCGGCGTAATTTTCAACCGGTCCGCCGGTGCGAAACGTTTCCCTTTTCTTTTTGTGTGATTAAAAAAACGAGTCTCATCCGATCGCAAAAGGAAAAAAAAAAGAAAAACATGCTCCCCAGGCAGCTATCGCGAGGTCAAGTGAGTGCCTCGCGCTGTCCCGTCCTTCCCCAGCTTCTCCATCGATCCACGGCGCGGCGGGCAGGCGGACTACTCAGTCGCCTTGCAAGTGGCGCAGACAGAATTGGAGTCGGCCATCCCTTCAAGCGTCACACTCGCGTACGCGTCCACCGACGAAAACAGCAACGGACGCCAACCCTGATGCTGCTGGCGCATCAGCAACTGTACTGTACTAGTACGACCGAGGCACCAAAACACTCACTTCCATCCGTCTTCTCCAGGAGCAGTAGTCGGTAGATGCTGGAGGCAATTAAGGTGGGATTAGAGCCATTGGCCCTTCAGGAGGGGCTAAAAATCGTCCCATGGGACGCACCAGCGCTAAGCCGCGCGTTGGAGACGTGCCCCCAGTGGCGGCGCTCATGTTTTTTTTGAAAAAGTTGAATACGGCGCAAACACGGCTTAAATTTAACGCAAACATCGGCGAGTTCGTTCAAATACCAAAAAAAAACTGCTAGGGGCTGCCCCTCGCCGTCTGCCTCGCCGCTCCCCGCCGCCCACCGCCGCCCCTTGCAGTTCTACATGCTGAGGAGGCTGTAGAACCGCGTGTAGTCGCCGCCGTCCCTGCTGCATCCTTTCCCCGGTTGGCGCGGCGGGTTGGACGGTCCGGGGGCGTCCTCGTCGTCGTCGCTGTCGAGGATCACGACGCCATGCTCGTCCTCGCGCCCACGCTTGCGGGCTTCGATCTCCTCCAGGGCCCGGCGCTGCCGGACCACCTGGTCGTGGAGGTAGTCGTCCCACGCCCACTGCAGGGCGTCCTCGTCGGAGAAGCCGCGCCGGGCTATCTCCTCGTACTCCGTGGGAAGGCCGGGCTCCGACTTGGGCTCGACGAGGACGAAGCGGCTGGATGGGGGGGGGGGGGTGGAGTCGCCGATGCAGACGCCGGAGCTGCGGGTGCGCGCGCTGACAGGCGTGTCCTGGGGCTCCGGCTTGACGGGGCGGAGGCAGGGAGAGCCCGACGAGCGGCCGAACGAGGAGCAGGACGCGCCGGACCGCTTCATGCGCCTCGGCGTCCAGGAGCTCCCACGGTGGCGTGAGAAGGACGGGGGAGCGGGGTACTCGAGGCGCGGCGTGTTGCCGCCCTCGATGTAGTCGAGGAAGGCCTCCAACATGCGGTCGGGCACGCCCCACCACCGGCGCCGGCCCTCGGAGTTGAGCCTGCTGGAGGGCACGACGCCGTTCGTCGCCTCGAGCTACTCGGCGTGGCGGCGGCGGAAGTAGGGCTCCCAGAGCGGGCTGTCGGGGGTGTACCGCGGGCCTTCCCTCGCCGCCCGCGGCAGGGACGCGCGTATATGTGCGATCTCCGCACGCCGCGCCGCCCCGGTGGGTGGTGGTGGCACCGACATGTCGTCGGCGCTGATTCTCCACGCCCCGGGCACCCGCATGTCCGACGGGGCCGGGTACTCGGCCTCGAAAAGATGGCAAGCCTCGTCCTCGAGAAGCGCTCGGCCATCCTTCTGAACTGGAGACGGCGAGAGGAGGAAGGGGGAGAAATGGGCGCATCGGCGGTGGAGTGTCTGTGCGTGTCTCCGACGCGCTGGTGGTCGGCTTATATAGGTGGAGGCGCCATGTGGTATGCTTGGCCGGCGCGTTACGCGTGGCGGGAGGCGTGGCGGGCGAGGGGACGCGCGTCGCCCGGCCTTCACTGCGCCGCCCGTGAGGCATCAATGGAGGCTGACCGGCGCGGCAGCGCATGCAGCTTTGGCATTGATTCGCCGCGGGAAACGAGGCGATGAGGACGGCGAAGCGGCGAGAAGAGAGTCGAGTCGCTGACGCGGGTGGCCCACGGCGCTTTCACGCCAAAAAATATTCGCCCGGCGCTCCTGAGCACCCCCCAGAGCGCCGGGTTCGGGTTGAGTCCGCCGACACCAATTTCGGCCCGAGCCGGCGAAAAATGGGCCCCTGGGGACGCGACTGGACCGATTTTTTGGCGCCGGCGGCCGAAAAATCGCCTGGGGGGCCTTGTTGGGGGCGCGGCTGGAGATGCTCTTAATGGCGTCCGATCTGCCTGTCAACAGAGCACGTCTGTTGTACTTGCAAACCGAGACGCCCGACTCCTACATCGTCAATATACGTCTGTTGTGCTAACCAACACAGATTTGTATCGGCCTGCCGAGCTGTTTAAACACATTTTCTCTTGCAAACCGAGACAAATTAAGGGGACTTTGCGGGCGTCCGGATCGCTGCCACGCCCGCGTCCATCCTAGTCCACGCAAAGCCCCTCCCTCGCCTGCGCTCGCTTCTCGGTTGAAATATTCAGCGCCGCTCCAGAATGTCAGTGCTGCATTCATGCCTGTCCAGAGCGGACACGACCTCTCACTGGCGTCGGCATTAAAACAGCACACGCGACCTCTCACTGGCGTCGGCATTAAAACAACACACCAGCTGAGATAGCGCCACCTACGTCGCTTCCTGATGCACGTGACTAATCCGCGTTCAAAGGACACCACGTACGCCCGGCTGTCCGTTTTTCACCCACAATAATGACACGCGATTGCCGAGGAACCTACTCCAACACCACACGTCCGTTCATTTGCCACCAACCATTGCCATCTATCTACTATATAAACTGCAGCCCTGGTCATAACCATATTCATCCTGCTCCGATCCCTTTTTTCTCTCCACCATTCTCATCAAGGCCTCTTGGCGCTCCAAAGCTCTCTGGGACGGACTGTCGCCAGAGCAGAAGGAGAAAATGGCAGCAATTGCTGCCGGTAGATAGGCCGGCCAGCAGCCGGAGGCCGTCGACGTCCCAATGGAGGACGTGGCCGAGGATGAGCCAGCGCCACCCTCGCCGGCAAATTGCACCATGACCATCAGTGAGACCCGTGCCGATTACATGGACATGGTGCGGGATGAGTGGGAGGAGAAGTTCCGGGACTCGCAGGCTGACGCGGCCTACAACCACCAGGTCCTCCAGGAGCACCAGCAAATGGAGGAGCATCTTGGTGCTTGCAGGCCGACGCGGTCTACAACCTCCAACTCCTTTAGGAGCACCAGCAGGCAGGGGAGCATCTCGATGCCGGCAGGGCGATCACATCAAACGCGGATGTGGCGGAGTAGGCGGCGCTGCTCGAATCCAACTGCTCCGTCCCTGAGATCCAGCTCACCCGCTAGTGGTACCACAAGCGTCAGTCCGAACTAGATGCCGCCTGCAAGGATTTCGATGAGGCGGCATACGAGGCGTTGGGCAAGACCGATGATGAGGAGGACATCGTCGGCTCTGCCAAGGCCGCGCCCCGCCACCATGACCACGAAGCCGGCACATCCGCCAGCGCCGCCAACAGTGAATAATAGTAGTTCATGGTAGGTCGCTGCTACTCGGGTCCCAGGAAGACCACTGCTCTTCCCCTTCGCCTGAAGCCAAGCTTGGCGGGCAGATAATCGGCGGCCGATTAGTCGCTGAAGCTGCCGTGGCGAAGGCCGTGGAGGCAGAGCTGGAGAGCATCAAGGCGGAACCTGAGAAGGTGAAGGCAAGTGCTGGAGCTTCAGTTCTCGGGGCTAATGGCCGGACTCGGGGAATAGACGCCGACAATCATTTAGATTAGTTTTAGAATAAAACTATGTCCAAAATTATATCTCCAGAGTCAGACGAGCTATGCTTTTAGTTGAAGTTTGTTCCAATTGTAATGAATTTCGTCATTTTTATATGAAGTCCACCGTATTTGCATGAATCTCTTCCGGTTTGTAAGGAAATACGGCTGGCTTGCGTGAATTTCGTCTATTTAGTTCCAACAGTGGTACAAATATATGCAGACAACGTTGGATGGCGTCCTCCGGTATCAGTCTCCATGGACTGATTCTTCAGCCCATGAACAATTGCCGGGAAAAATTGCGGGTCAGCGTTAGAGATGCCCTTAGCCTTCTTAGAACAGGTGTACAAATTTGAAGTAGTGGCAAATGTTTGGGGCACATGCAAGTTTTTAATTCTCCTACCTAGATGACCTTGGGCATTAGATGTAAAGACTTTGCCCGAAGCAATGAAAGATTGAGTACTAGATCATGTGCCGTCAACAGCCCAAAAGAAAGCTCCTTGCGGAAATTGTGGACCCTAAAATTAATCATGATCAAGCAGGATAGGGGAAAGGAATATTGAATTCATGCTCCAGCCAACTCATCCAAAAGTCTGAACTGATGGAGGGAGGTGTCGTGGTTCTAAGACTGATAATAGAAATGGGGGTAGGTATGGAGAGGCAAGATCTCAGCTATGGCGAAGGTGTACACACGAGATTTACGAGTTCACGCCCTTCACGGTGGAAGTAACAACCCTATGTCTTGGTGCCCGGAGGCGGTCGATTGGATTATGTGTGTGATATTACAGGGGATGCGAACCCTTGTGCCAGAGGAGGAGGGTGGCTTATATAGAGTGAAGGAAATATGCCCTAGAGGCAATAATAAAGTTATTATTTATTTCCTTATATCATGATAAATGTTTATTATTCATGCTAGAATTGTATTAACCGGAAACATAATACATGTGTGAATACATAGAGAAACATAGTGTCACTAGTATGCCTCTACTTGACTAGCTCGTTGATCAAAGATGGTTGTGTTTCCTAACCATAGACATGAGTTGTCACTTGATTAACGAGATCACATCATTAGGAGAATGATGTGATTGACTTGACCCATTCTGTTAGCTTAGCACTTGATCGTTTAGTATGTTGCTATTGCTTTCTTCATGACTTATACATATTCCTATGACTATGAGATTATGCAACTCCCGTTTACCGGAGGAACACTTTGTGTGCTACCAAACGTCACAACATAACTGGGTGATTATAAAGGAGCTCTACAGGTGTCTCAGAAGGTACATGTTGAGTTGGGGTATTTCAAGATTAGGATTTGTCACTCCGATTGTCGGAGAGGTATCTCTGGGCCCTCTCGGTAATGCACATCACTATAAGCCTTGCAAGCAATGTAGCTAATGAGTTAGTTATGTAATGATGCATTACGTAACGAGTAAAGAGACTTGCCGGTAACGAGATTGAACTAGGTATTGAGATAACGATGATCGAATCTCGGGCAAGTAACATACCAATGACAAAGGGAACACCGTATGTTGTTATGCGGTTTGACCGATAAAGATCTTCGTAGAATATGTAGGAGCCAATATGGGAATCCAGGTTCCGCTATTGGTTATTGACCAGAGAGATGTCTCGGTCATATCTACATAGTTCTCGAACCTGTAGGGTCCGCAAGCTTAACGTTCATTGACGATATAGTATTATATGAGTTATGTATGTTGGTAACCGAATGTTGTTCGGAGTCCCGAATAAGATCACGAACATGACGAGGAACTCCGGAATGGTCCGGAGATGAAGTTTAATATATGGGATAATGTTGTTTGGTGTCTGGAAGGGTTCCGGAATTCACCGGAAGGGGTTCCGGATGTTTCCCGAAATGTTTGGGTACGAGAACACGTTATTTGGGCCAAAGGGGAAAGCCCACAAGGTTTTTGGAAAGCGCAAAAGGAAGTTTTGCGGAGTCTAGGGGCCAGACGCCATGGTCCCTGGCGTCTGGGTCTAGACCCCGGGAACCCTGGCGTCTGGCCCTGGAGTCCGAGAAGGACTCTTGCCTTTCGGGTGAAACCGACTTTGTGGAGGCTTTTACTCCAAGTTTCGACCCCAAGGCTCAACATATAAATAGAGGGGCAGGGCTAGCACCAAAGACACATCAAGAAACACCAAGCTGTGTGCCGGCAACCCCGGCCCCTCTAGTTTATCCTCCGTCATAGTTTCCGTAGTGCTTAGGCGAAGCCCTGCGGAGATTGTTCTTCACCAACACCGTCACCACACCGTCGTGCTGCCGGAACTCATCTAATACTTCGCCTGTCTTGCTGGATCAATAAGGCGATGATGTCATCAAGCTGAACGTGTGCAGAACTCGGAGGTGCTGTGCGTTCGGTACTTGGATCGGTTGGATCTTGAAGACGTACGACTACATCAACCGCGTTGATAAACGCTTCCGCTTAGCGATCTTCAAGGGTATGAAGATACACTCCCCCTCTCGTTGCTATGCATCACCATGATCTTGCGTGTGCGTAGGAAAATTTTGAAATTACTACATTCCCCAATAGTGGCATCCGAGCCTGGTTTTATGCGTAGATGTTATATGCACGAGTAGAACACAAGTGAGTTGTGGATGATACAAGTCATACTGCTTACCAGCATGTCATACTTTGGTTCGGCGGTATTGTTGGATGAAGCGGCCCGGACCAACATTACGCGTACGCTTACGCGAGACTGGTTCTACCGACGTGCTTTGCACACAGGTGGCTGGCGGGTGTCAGTTTCTCCAACTTTAGTTGAACCGAGTGTGGCTACGCCTGGTCCTTGAGAAGGTTAAAACAGCACTAACTTGGCGAACTATCGTTGTGGTTTTGATGCGTAGGTAAGAACGGTTCTTGCTCAGCCCGTAGCAGCCACGTAAAATTTGCAACAACAAAGTAGAGGACGTCTAACTTGGTTTTGCAAGGAATGTTGTGATGTGATATGGTCAAGACGTGATGCTATATTTTATTGTATGAGATGATCATGTTTTGTAACTGAAGTTATCGGCAACTGGCAGGAGCCATATGGTTGTCGCTTTATTGTATGAAATGCAAACGCCCTGTAATTGCTTTACGTTATCACTAAGCGGTAGCGATAGTCGTAGAAGCAATAGGTGGTGAAACGACAACGATGCTACGATGGAGATCAAGGTGTCGCGCCGGTGACGATGGTGATCATGACGATGATTCGGAGATGGAGATCACAAGCACAAGATGATGATGGCCATATCATATCACTTATATTGATTGCATGTGATGTTTATCCTTTATGCATCATATTTTGCTTTGATTGACGGTAGCATTATAAGATGATCTCTCACTAAATTTCAAGGTATAAGTGTTCTCCCTGAGTATGCACCGCTGCGAAAGTTCTTCGTGCACAGACACCACGTGATGATCGGGTGTGATAGGCTCTATGTTCAAATACAATGGGTGCAAAACAGTTGCACACGCGGAATACTCAAGTTAAACTTGACGAGCCTAGCATATACAGATATGGCCTCGGAACACGGAGACCGAAAGGTCGAGCGTGACTATAGTAGATATGATCAACATAGTGATGTTCACCATTGAAAACTACTCCATCTCACGTGATGATCGGACATGGTTTAGTTGATTTG
Source organism: Triticum aestivum (assembly GCF_018294505.1). Classification (NCBI taxonomy): domain Eukaryota; kingdom Viridiplantae; phylum Streptophyta; class Magnoliopsida; order Poales; family Poaceae; genus Triticum; species Triticum aestivum. The sequence goes on from NC_057795.1 coordinate 55,330,223, forward strand.
GATCACGTGATGACTTAGATGACTAGAGAGATGTCTGTCTAAGTGGGAGTTCTTAAGTAATATGATTAATTGAACTTAAATTTGTCATGAACTTAGTCCTGGTAGTATTTTGAAAATTATGTTGTAGATCAATAGCTTGCGTTGTTGCTTTCATATTTATTTTGATATGTTCCTAGACAAAATTGTGTTGAAAGATGTTAGTAGCAATGATGCGGATTGGATCCGTGATCTGAGGTTTATCCTCATTGCTGCACAGAAGAATTATGTCCTTGATGCACCGCTAGGTGACAGCCCTATTGCAGGAGCAGATGGAGATGTTATGAACGTTTGACTAGCTAAATATGATGACTACTTGATAGTTTAGTGCACCATGCTTAACGGCTTAGAATCGGGACTTCAAAGATGTTTTGAACGTCATGGACCATATGAGATGTTCCAGGATTTGAAGTTAATATTTCAAGCAAATACCCGAGTTGAGAGATATGAAGTCTCCGATAAGTTCTATAGCTAAAAGATGGAGGAGAATCGCTCAACTAGTGAGCATGTGCTCAGATTGTTTGGGTACTACAATCGCTTGAATCAAGTGGGAGTTAATCTTCCAGATAAGATAGTCATTGACAGAGTTCTCTAGTCACCATCACCAAGTTACTAGAACTTCGTGATGAACTATAGTATGCAAGGGATGACAAAAATGATTCCCGAGCTCTTCGTGATGTTGAAATCGATGAATGTAGAAATCAAGAAAGAGCATCAAGTGTTGATGATTGACAAGACCACTAGTTTCAAGAAAAGGGCAAACGGAAAGAAAGGGAACTTCAAGTAGAATGGCAAGCAAGTTGTCACTCCCGCGAAGAAGCCCAAAGCTGGACCAAAGCCTGAAATTGAGTGCTTACACTACAAAAGAAATGGTCACTGGAAGCGGAAATGCCCTGAATATTTGGTGAATAACAAGGATGGAGAGGTGAACAAGGGTATATTTGATATACAGGTTATTGATGTGTGCCTTACTAGTGTTGATAGTATCCCCTGGGTATTTGATACTTGTTCGGTTGCTAAAAATTAGTAACTCGAAACAGGAGTTACAGAATAAACAGAGACTAGTTGAAGGGGAAGTGACGATGAGTGTTGGAAGTAGTTTCAAGATTGATATGATCATCATCACACACTCCCTATACTTTCGGGATTAGTGTTAAACCTAAATAAATGTTATTTGGCGTTTGCGTTGAGCATGAATATGATTTGATCATGTTTATTGCGATATGGTTATTCATTTAAAGTTAGAGAATAATTGTTATTTTGTTTACATGAATAAGACCTTCGATGGTCATACACCCAATGAAAATAGTTTATTGGATCTCGATCGTAGTGATACACACATTCATAATATTGAAGCCAAAAGATGCAAAGTTAATAATGATAGTGCAACTTATTTGTGGCACTGCCGTTTGGGTCATATCGGTGTAAAGCGCATGAAGAAACTCCATAAAGATGGATTTTCGGAATCACTTGGTTATGAATCATTTGATGCTTGCGAACCTTGCCTTTTGGGCAAGATGACTAAAAATTCGTTCTCCGGAACAATGGAACGAGCTACTGACTTATTGGAAATAATACATACCAATGTATGCGATCCAATGAGTGTTGATGCTCGTGGCAAGTATCGTTATTTTCTGACCTTCACAAGATGATTTGAGCAGATATGGGTATATCTACTTGATGAAACATAAGTCTGAAATAGTTGAAAGGTTCAAAGAATTTCAGAGTGAAGTGGAAAAATCATCGTAACAAGAAAATAAAGTTTCTATGATCTGATCGTAGAGATGAATATTTGAGCTACGAGTTTGGCCTTCATTTTAAACATATGGAATAGTTTCACAGCTCACGCCATATGGAACACCACAGCGTAATGGTGTGTCCGAATGTCATAACCGCACTTTATTGGATATGGTGCAATCTATGATGTATCTTACCGATTTACCACTATCGTTTAGGGGTTATGCATTAGAGATAGTTGCATTCACTTTAAATAGGGCATCATCTAAATCCGTTGAGACGACACGGTATGAACTATGGTTTAGCAGTAAACCTAAGCTGTCGTTTCTTAAAATTTGGAGTTGCAATGCTTATATGAAAAAGTTTTCAACCTGATAAGCTCGAATCCAAATCAGAGAAGTGTGTCTTCATAGAATACCCAAAGGAAACCGTTGGGTACACCTTCATCACAGATCCGAAGGCAAAACATTCGTTGCTAAGAATGGATCCTTTCTAGAGAAGGAGTTTCTCTTGGAAGAAGTGAGTGGGAGGAAAGTAGAGCTTGATAAGGTAATTTGTACCTTCTCCCGAATTGGAAATTAGTTCATCACAGAAATCAGTTCCAGTGATTCCCACACTAATTAGTGAGGAAGCTAATGATGATGATCATGAAACTTCAGATTAAGTTACTACAAAATCTCGTAGGTCTTCCAAAGTACAGTCCACACCAGAGTGGTACGGTAATCCTGTTCTGGAAGTCATGTTACTAGACCATGATGAAGCTACAAACTATGAGGAAGTGATGATGAGCCCAGATTCCGCGAAATGGCTTGAGGCCATGAAATCTGAGATGGGATCCATGTATGAGAACAAAGTGTGGACTTTGGTGGAGTTGCCCGATGATCGGCAAGCCATATTATATAAATGGATCTTCAAGAGGAAGACAGACGCTGATAGTAGTGTTACTATCTACAAAGCTCGACTTGTCGCAAAAAGGTTTTCGACAAGTTCAAGGTGTTGACTACAATGAGTTTTTCTCAACTGTAGCGATGCTTAAGTCTGTCCGAATCATGTTAGCAATTGCCACATTTTATGAAATCTGGCAAATGGATGTCAAAAGTGCATTCCTTAATGGTTTTCCTAAAGAAGAGTTGTATATGATGCAACCAGAAGGTTTTGTCAATCCTAAAGGTGCTAACAAAATGTGCAAGCTCCAGCGATCCATCTATGGACTTGGACTGGTGCAAGCATCTCAGAGTTGGAATATACGCTTTGATAAGTTGATCAAAGCATATAGTTTTATACAGACTTGCGGTGAAGCCTGTATTTATAATAAAGTGAGTGGGAGCACTACCGCCTTTCTGATAAATATATGTGAGTAACATATTGTTGATCAGAAATGATGTAGAATTTTTCTGGAAAGCATAAAGGAGTATTTAAAAGGAGTTCTTTAAAAAGGACCTCAGTAAAGCTACTTACATATTGAGCATCAAGATCTATTGAGATATATCAAGACGCTTGATAAGTTTTTCAATAAGTACATACCTTGTCAGGTTTTTGAAGTAGTTCAAAATGGAACAGTCAAAGAAAGAGTTCTTGCCTGTGTTGCAAAGGTGTGAAATTGAGTAAGACTCAAATCCCTACCACGGCAGAAAATAGAAAAGAGAATGAAAGTCATTCCCTATGCCTCCGTAATAGGTTCTATAAAGTATGTTGTGTATGAGACCTATTGTATACCTTGCTCTGAATTTGACAAGGGACTACAATAGTGATCTAGGAGTAGATCACTGGACATTGGTCAAGAATATCCTTAGTGAGGACTAAGGAAATATTTCTCGATTATGGAGGTGATAAAAGACCCCGTCGTAAAGAGTTACATCGGTGCAAGCTTTTACACTGATCCAGATAACTCTAATTGTCAATCTGGATACATATTGAAAGTGGGAGCAATTAGCTAGAGTAGCTCCGTGCAGAGCATTGTAGACATAGACTATTTGCAAAATACATACGGCTCTAAATGTGATAGACCCGTTGACTAAACTTCTCTCATGAGCAAAACGTGATCATACCTTAGTACTCTTTGGGTGTTAATCACATAGCGATGTGAACTAGATTATTGGCTCTAGTAAACCTTTGGGTGTTGATCACATGACGATGTGAACTATGGGTATTAATCACATACAGATGTGAATATTAGTGTTGAATCACATGGCGATGTGAACTAGATTATTGACTCTAGTGCAAGTGGGAGACTGAAGGAAATATGCCCTAGAGGCAATAATAAAGTTATTATTTATTTACTTATATCATGATAAATGTTTATTATTCATGCTAGAATTGTATTAACCGGAAACATAATACATGTGTGAATACATAGACAAACATAGTGTCACTAGTATGCCTCTACTTGACTAGCTCGTTGATCAAAGATGGTTGTGTTTCCTAACCATAGACATGAGTTGTCACTTGATTAACGAGATCACATCATTAGGAGAATGATGTGATTGACTTGACCCATTCCGTTAGCTTAGCACTTGATCGTTTAGTATGTTGCTATTGCTTTCTTCATGACTTATACATGTTCCTATGACTATGAGATTATGCAACTCCCATTTACCGGAGGAACACTTTGTGTGCTACCAAACGTCACAATATAACTGGGTGATTATAAGGAGCTCTACAGGTGTCTCCGAAGGTATATGTTGAGTTGGCGTATTTCGAGATTAGGATTTGTCACTCCGATTGTCGGAGAGGTATCTCTGGGCCCTCTCGGTAATGCACATCACTATAAGCCTTGCAAGCAATGTAGCTAATGAGTTAGTTACAGAATGATGCATTACGTAACGAGTAAAGAGACTTGCCGGTAACGAGATTGAACTAGGTATTGAGATACTCACGATCGAATCTCGGGCAAGTAACATACCGATGACAAAGGGAACAATGTATGTTGTTATGCAGTTTGACCGATAAAGATCTTCGTAGAATATGTAGGAGCCAATATGGGCATCCAAGTTCCGCTATTGGTTATTGACCAGAGAGATGTCTCGGTCATGTCTACATAGTTCTCGAACCCGTAGGGTCCACACGCTTAACGTTCGTTGACGATATAGTATTATATGAGTTATGTATGTTGGTAACCGAATGTTGTTCGGAGTCCCGAATGAGATCATGAACATGATGAGGAACTCCGGAATGGTCTGGAGATGAAGTTTAATAAATGGGATAATGTTGTTTGGTCTCCGGAAGGGTTCCAGAATTCACCAGAAGGGGTTCCGGATGTTTCCCGAAATGTTTGGGTATGAGAACACGTTATTTGGGCCAAAGGGGAAAGCCCACAAGGTTTTAGGAAAGCGCAAAAGGAAGTTTTGCGGAGTCCAGGGGCCAGACGCCAGGGTCCCTGGTGTCTGGCCCTGGAGTCCGAGAAGGACTCTTGCCTTTCGGGTGAAACCGACTTTGTGGAGGATTTTACTCCAAGTTTCGACCCCAAGGCTCAACATATAAATAGAGGGGAAGGGCTAGCACCAAATACACATCAAGAAACACCAAGCCGTGTGCTGGCAACCCTGTCCCCTCTAGTTTTTCCTCCATCATAGTTTCCGTAGTGCTTAGGCGAAGCTCTGCGGAGATTGTTCTTCACCAACACCGTCACCACGCTGTCGTGCTGCCGGAACTCATCTACTACTTCACTTGTCTTGCTGGATCGAGAAGGCGAGGACGTCATTGAGCTGAACGTGTGCAGAACTCGGAGGTGCCGTGCGTTCGGTACTTGGATCGGTTGGATCATGAAGACGTATGACTACATCAACCACGTTGATAAGCGCTTCCGCTTAGCGATCTTCAAGGGTATGAAGATACACTCCCCCTCTCGTTGCTATGCATCACCATGATCTTGCGTGTGCGTAGGAAAATTTTGAAATTACTACGTTCCCCAACATAGAGTTCGCCAGGACCTCTCCCGCCCTCCATTACAAGGGAGTTAATGTACATAAAGTGGTGGCATTACTGGTAACGCCAGCCTTAAGTGCTATTAATGGCCTCAAAGACTACTGAGTGAATGCGTGTCCGTTGCATGCTGAGTGACTTCTCGTCTTCGGGAGGTCGAGTGATTCTCTTGTTAGTCGAGTGATAGTAGGTAGGGAGACTCACGAGTGACATGATGTTGAGTGGATTGCACTCGACACCTTTGACCGGGGTATCAAGGAGTCTCTTGTCCTTCTTGCCTTCTTGGGTAGTGACCTTGGGTAGGACGTATAGTTCAGGCCTATGACCCTACCCCAGGTCTGTATCCTCATCAGTAGCCCCCGAATGGATTAAGGTATGAGTGAAAAGTAGGTTGAAGTTGAATCAGCTCCGAGCTTCATGTCTTCATGAGTATCTTCTGCAAGACTGAACGCTCGCGTCGATACTTCGATGTCGACTCAGTTGCCTTGATCCATTCAGTGAGCTGTCGATTGAACTGGTGACCTCATGTGTCGAGTGCTGTGTTGGAGCGCGGGATCTTGGGCGCGATTGTTTGCAGTGTATCCTGGATTTCGCGGGATACGAAATTTTAGGGAAGCGCGCGGGATGGAGAGCACTGAAACGAGCGGGCCGGATAAGTAGCGATGTCTCGATTACCGCGCCACCTTTTTCGCCACGTATGATGCGCGCAACTATTGCAGGATTTGACGGGATTGCCTGGTTCCATGCGTCAGTCACTCGTAGGTGGCCCTTTATAAGGCGACGGGTCCGAGGCGCTGGCACTGTGCACGCCTATTCCTTCTTCTTTCTCCTCTGCTTCTCCACTGCGTCCAGCTCCTCCACTCTCGATGCCGCTGCTCTCCATCCATGGTGAAGGACAAGACGGCGGCGCTAGAGCGCGCTAAGAAGGCGACGGGGGCGGCGAAAGGCAAGAAGCGGAGCCGTGGGTCGTCGTCGCGTGCGAGGCTGCCGCCGGGCTGGATCCAGGGCGATTGGATCCGGTCTTCGATCCGGTAGGAGGATCGAGCTGAACTGGAGGAGTCCGGATTGATCGCCAAGGGAGCAGCAAGGCTGCCGAAGGGGGAGATGGAGCCGCAACCTCGACCGGGTGAGTGCGTTCTGCTTGCCACCCATGTCGAACGGGGTTTCTCGCTCCCTCTGCATCCTTTCTTCCGGGGATTCTTGAACTTCTTTGGCGCTCAGCTCCACCATTTTTCTCCCAACACAATGACATATTTAGATGCCTTTGTATCGATTTGTGAGAACTTCTTAGGGTGTCGACCGCACTGGGTCTTTTCAAACACATCTTCACCATTCGTTCCCAGTCGGTAAAAAAGGCGAAGTCGAGTGACTCCAAAACCCACATCATCCAGATGTGTGGGGGTTTAGGTATCCAAAAGAGGAATAGGAGTGCCTTTCCCGCCACGACTCTCCCTGAATCTGTTAGAGGCTGGCAGTCGACCTGGTTCTACTGCCAGGACGTTGCAACTCCAGGTCAGTCGACTGGTCTTCCCCCTTCTCGTTTGACCATGTTCAGACTCCTGCCCCACTGAAAGTAACTGCTGATGAGACCATGGAGACGAGGATGTTGGTGGATAGAGTGGTCCAGCTCATCAATGATGGTGTTACCGGCATGGACTTGTTGGAAGTGTTCCTTAGTCGACGCATCCAACCTCTCCCGCGATCACCCGATGTGGTTGTATTCTGGACCGGATGACACTGCTCGGGTCCATCCAGAAGAAGTGTCGTTTGAAACCGTTGCTTTGTTGCTGAGGGGCGTCACAGGCAACCAGGACAACCCTAGAGGATCTAGGAGAGTTGTCCCCTTCAGCGACGGAAACCCGCCCGACAAGGTATACTTTTTGTTCTGACTGCTTCCCGCTCATGCTCCAACTGTACTTGATGTTTGACTGACTCTTGTTCGACCGATTTGTTCTGCAGGTATTCACTGAGATGCATTTGATGCCCAACGGTGAACAAGCTTTGGAGCAGGACCAGGAGGGGGAGGACAGTGCGGAGGAAAGTGGTGAATGGGAGTCTCCGGGAGAAGACGATGAGGAGGAGAGCGAGGAGTCGGACGAGGAGGAAGAAGCCGACTCGCCGCCGCGCTCCGACCGTCGATCCAGACAGCAGCAAGATCTGGCAGGCGGGCGCGGAAAAAGCGTGGGCCCGAGTGTCAATACTCAGCAGCGCACTCATACGTCGACTCCGGAGCCGACGGAGAAGGTCACCAAGCAGCCTAAAGTGGCTCCTCCCAAGGCCCGGAAGACATTGCCGCGAATTAAGATGGACGTCCCCGTTGCTTCGGGGTGAGTATCTCGTTTGCATTTTCGTAGGTCGACTGAGGATTTTCTTGTTCTGACCGACCAATTCATGTGTCTTTCCAGTCCCACCTCTGCTGCCACTGACATGGACATTGACAAGGCACCAGGAGACAAAGAGGCCACCTCACGAGTCAGTAAGTCCGATCGACCAAGTTCCATTCAGTCGAGTGGGCGATCAATCGGTTGAAAATTTGATACTTCTCTCTTTTTGTAGCTCCGCAAGAGATTGTTGTGCTCCCTGATGACGAAGAAGAAGCGCCTCTACAGGAGAGGAGGAAGAAGAGTGGAGGCTCAAGCCGGAGGAGGCTTGAAATCCTAGTTCCTCAGTCGACGCCGGCGCTTGAGGTGGTAGTCGAACGTTCCGAAGGGCCGGTTCGGACCAACGTCACATTCGCCAACCCGCTGACGACTGATCGTACGTCGGGGTCGACTGCACAGACACCTGCTGCACCAGTGCAACTCCACTCGTCCGACCCGGTAACTACTTTGACCACTCTGGAGCCATCCCTCTTTGCTATGTATCAAACTCCAGATGACTCGCCGGGCGCCGCTAGGGAAGCTCTTCGTCTGGTGAACCTTGTCATGGAGCAGGTGAAAGTGATGCATGAAGCTAGTCAGGTAGCTTACAACGCCAGCACTGCCCTTCAGACCAATGTCCAGGTCAGCAAAATTTCGACTGAACTTTTGAGTGTTGCTTTATATCTGATCACCCACTGGGTTTTCCTTCGTTTAGAATTTAGGAAATCTTCAACTCTGCTCGCCGCGAGCTGAGTCTCAGTAAACTATTCGAATCAGTGGGGGCACGCCGAGTGACGGTGTCCTGGACTAGGGGGTACTCAACGCGTCGTCTCCCGATCAGTTGGATTGGGCCGAGGACCCCCATGGCCGTATACTCATGGGTCAGTCCGGACAGCTGCCGCATACAAGGAAGAATCCACAAGACTTGGCGATCAAGACAAGGACTCCTCCCCCACCGGCGTATTCGGCTAGGACTCTTGTTATCCTAGGCCTCTGGTGCATTATATAAACCGGGGCCAGGCTAGTCGATAGATATACAACACCAGTCATACCATAGGCTAGCTTCTAGGGTTTAGCCTCTCTGATCTCGTGGTAGATCAACTCTTGTACTACCCATATCATCAATATTAATCAAGCAGGAGTAGGGTTTTACCTCCATCGAGAGGGCCCGAACCTGGGTAAACATTGTGTCCCTTGCCACCTGTTACCATTGATCCTAAGACGCATAGTTTGGGACCCCCTACCCGAGATCCGCCGGTTTTGACACCGACATTGATGCTTTCATTGAGAGTTCCGTTGTGTGATTGGCGAAAGGATCAATGGCTCGACTGCAGGTCAACTGCGACGTTGGCTTCTTCGTTAACAGCTCGACTGGTTACCTTGGTTTGACCGAGGACTGCGCTCTACCTCCGATCGTCATGTTCGGATGAAGGCCTTCATCAACACCAACTCCGATCTCTATAAAGATCATGGAGGAGTCATCCATGGAGCTCGGGGGCTCAACGTCAACATTGCCCTTAGGCGATCGTGCTGTTTTTCTGGACAGCAAACTTGTATCCGCCGCCACCGCCTCCTCGAGTGTCTCTTAAATGATTACTTCGGTGGAATTATGCGGAATTAAGTCTATAACAACCCTGCAAAAATTTCGTCGAGTTCCGATGGAGGAATCTCCGGCAATCTCCGATATACCGGAGCCCTGTTGAATCTGGACGAGAATTCGGACGAGTTTAGGGCGTGGTATCCAGCATCTAGCTCGAATGTCCTTTGGAGGATCCAACCGTTGATTTGCTGCGGAATTTCCATATATACCACCTGCCAAAAATTCAGCTCGATCTGACCGTCCAAACTCCGGGAAACTTCCGATTAGTGCATCACTTTTTGGATCTGTTTTCTGCGCGAGAACGAATCCGACCCGAATTCATCTTCTTTATGAACGGGATCTCGGACATCCTTTTTGAAGGAAGTTTTCGTATGGGGTGTTGTGTTTTATTCTCAAACACATGCCAGTAGTATTAAAAGTATTCTTGCAATACGAACTTCACCGTCGCGCCGGTGTCAAACCAGCCCAACAACATCACTCCACGGCGGCCGACCTGCGTTAGACACGTCGTCGCTTTGTTGAGCCGAGCTCAATTTCTTCAGATCATCATCTCGGCCAGCCAAACAATAGTTCAGCATCGCGAAGGATAAATCGTCACCAACATCGCCGCCCCACGGATTACACGGAGTGGGCACACCTACATCGCCACACGGTCAGTTCATCAAGCCGGCATCGACAACGTCACGACCTACATCACTGGACCGGGGGCTTCATCATCTCTTCATCAACCTACTCCGGAGACTTCGGCATCGCTGGCCGACCAGCTCCGTCACATTAGCTGGACCGAGGGCTTTGCCTCGGCGAGCCAACCTTTGCCAGCATCGCCATGCCGTTGCTTTATTGCCCATCAGGCAATAGGTGTGCGGATCGAGTCCCAATTTTGGGAATCACCTTTCTTCGGATTGCTACAAAAAATAAGCCAGGTCTATCAAATGGTGGCCGCATAACGACGGTCGCATGGTGGTTCAGTCAGTTTCCGTACACAGTCCGGCGAACGCCGCATCTGGAACTCGAACCGACCTGTGAATTCAGGCCTTGCCATGCCTTTACCGCATCACGCCGCCGCCTGGCATCGACATTGACTTCGGCGCCAGGCCATATTTCTTTTATTACTCACTTTGCATAAATTATTTGTTATGCAATGATTTTTTTATTATTATTACTATTATCTCCGGTTTGCACTATTTTTTGTGCACAGGAAAATGATCCAGCCGGACTATATTCTTTGGCGTCACCTCGGCTGGACGGGGGGCTTCGTCAACACTTCATTACCCCATGCCGGGGACTTCGGCATTACCCTGCCGTCCTGCATTGACCGTGCTATGTCACCACTTCGGAGTGCCGGGCTCTTTGCTCCGCCACCTCGGGAACGGCTCGGGGATGGAACCTTGTCCCGCATCAAGCTCGGACCGCGTCATCAATACCGAACACATTAACTAGCTAAGTTGTATTCATGCTCAAAGTTTTAATTTTTTAACTTGTGTTCGGCTTGACCAAGCATTATACTTTTTCGGAAAAAAGTTGCTTGTAAAAATTTCCTTGTCCAAACTTTTTTGCGACGCGCAAATTCAAATACCCCGTTTACTTGGGGGCTTCCTTCATGAAGCTTTTTCCTCTTGCATATGATTATACTTGTACGGCTTCGTTCCTTGTTCGTGTATTACGCCACAATATGCATCATGTTGACTTAAGCGATTTGCAAGCTGGGTTGCCTGGCTCCTGTGCTTACCCCTACATTCCCGATTGTTAGGCTAGGGAGTAAAGGGAGCACCTCTGCGATTGTCACGATCGGGTCAACCGAGCCGGACCTCAGACTAGGTGAAGCCGAAAGCTAGCGCTCTTATTGTTTTCAATCATGGTCGGCACACAACAGAACTCATGAGTACAAAAAATCTGTTGCACAAGTCTCATAATAACAATGAGCACCGAAGAAAGGTATCAGTGGGGGTACTATTTTCTTCGAAGATGCTTCTTACACTTCGTAGTAATATAGCATAAGTTCCCTGAGCGCGCTTTGTCTATTACAACCTTATGGCCTGATTGCCTGGTTATTGGAAACACCGTCGATATTCTCGACAGATGGAGTACATAACACTTTTCGGTCCTTGACCGAAGAGGGAGAAGACGACGGTCGGTTAAGACGCGTTTAAAGTTCGGTTGAACATAGATATGATATAAGTACTTCGGTACATGCAATCATTCTTTTACCCAAGTCACTTGGGGGCTCTTAAATTGATATTAGCCATTTTATGATAATTGTTTTTCTTCTTAGTCGTTGCAAAGTTTTTATTATTATTTATCACTTCTTTTTTCGACACAAGTGTGCGGTCACTAGTCGGGGAGCCTAATTTCTCTCTCAAAGAAGCCGTAGGCTGACCCGCTTGAAGTTTTGAGATAGGATGTGTCATGTTAAAGCATGGCAGAAGCACCTTTTTTTTTGTAAAGTCCAATTTTCGGATTGGCACCGAACACTTGATCTAGTTCGAACATTAACCTTTTGAATAAGTTTTTTGGCTTTCGAGCCCATGGCACTTTTAAACTATTTGTGTGTTTTTAGCACAAGTCTCGCAGTGCAACGCCGGACACCTTTAGAGATTCGACAAAAACATTACCGGATATTGCTATATATGCATCGGTTTCGAATTGTGTCTTCAGTCAATAGTTGGGTTGCACGGCTCCTGCGTCTAGAGGTCTTCTGCCATGGGGCTACCATTAGGCCTCCATCGTCATTAAGAGAAAGAGAAAGTAAGGTCATCCTGTGAATGTCGGTAGCAACAGCGAAGTCCTTAATTACAAATTTAGGGTGCGATCTAGTACAACACTAGACTCTCTATTCTTTCGGACAACTTTTCTTTCGACTGCTATGAAGCTATCTATGGTCAGGCGTCTCAAACCCGCCTCAAACGTTCGAGCCATTGATCTGGCCATTGGCCGGTCGCAAAAATTAGACGGGTGCCTCAAACGGGCCTCAAATGCCTGGGTTGACCGACACCCCTCGTATTCTTTTGATCTACACTCTTCATCTGCGGTGGTTGCTATTCTGGTGCGTTGGTTCTATGGGGCTTTAGCATGACAACTTCCTGACTGTCTACTACAACAAGATTTTCCTGGCTCAGGCGAGGGAGGGGCGATGACAGCGGTGCGCATTCGACTCGCTTCAGTGTTTGTAGTCATCGCTAGGTGGTCTACGGATCTGGATATAATTTTTATTATTTCTAGTGTTCGTTGTACTATCATGATTGAAGATGAATAGATTGGAAGTTTTTTCCAGAAAAAAGGTGTAAAGACTTTGCCCGAAGCAATGAAAGATCGAGTTTGAGATCATGTGATGTCAACAACCCAAAAGAAAGCTCCTTGTGGTAAATGTAGTCCTTAAAGTTAATCAAGATTGTAGAGAATGATTTGGTGCATCGATAATTGATTGATCATGCACTAGCCACATATATATAGGTACAAGGGGTGCGACCGGTATCTTGTCTCCTAAGATACACGTACATACAGAGGGAGACACACACTACAGGTATTGCATACAAAACCCGGACCTACGTACATGTACACATGTTCAACACCCCCCCCCCTGCACAGTCGAAGCATCACCGGTGACGCAGAAACTGGGACGAAAGCCCTTGAAGGTCGAGGTGGGTAGTCCCTTCGTCATGACATCGGCGAACTGTTGATCGGTGGGCACGTGTAGAACACGAACATGACCAAGGGCGACGTGCTCCCTGACAAGTGGATGTCGAGCTCAATATGCTTTGTTCGTTGGTGATGGACTGGGTTGGCAGCAAGGTACACCACGGAGACGTTATCACAATAGACGAGCGTTGCCTTGGTAACCTCACATAGCAACTCCTGAAGTAGCTGTTGTTGGGGAACGTAGTAATTTTAAAACAATTCCTACGCAAACGCAAGATCATGGTGATGCATAGCAACGGGAGGGGAAAGTGTTGTCCACGTACCCTCGTAGACCAAAAGCGGAAGCGTTAGCACAACGCGGTTGATGTAGTCGTACGTCTTCACGATCCGACCGATCAAGTACCCAATGTACGGCACCTCCGAGTTCAGCACACGTTCAACTCGATGACGTCCCATGAACCCCGATCCAGCCGCGCTTCGAGGGAGAGTTCCGTCAGCACAATGGCGTGATGACGGTGATGATGTTGCTACCGACGCAGGCCTTCGCCTAAGCACCACTACAATATGATCGAGGTGGATTATGGTGGAGGGCGGCATCGCACACGGCTAAGAGATCAAGAGATCAATTGTTGTGTCTAGAGGTGCCCCCTTGCCCTCGTATATAAAGGAGGGAGGGAGAGGCCGGCCCTAGAGGGGGCGCACCAAGGGTGGGGAGTCATACTAGGACTCCCAAGTCCTAGTAGGATTCACCTTTCCTTTCCGGAGTAGGAGAGAAGGAAATAGGGGGAGAGGGAGAAGGAAAAGGGGGCTGCACCCCTTGTCCAATTCGGACGAGAGGGGGGGCGCCTCCTTCCTTTTGGCATCTTCCTCTATTCCCGTATGGCTCAATAAGGCCCATATACTCCCCGGCAAATTCCCGTAACTCTCCGGTACTCCGATAAATACCCGAATCACTCGGAACCTTTCCGATGTCCGAATATAGTCGTCCAATATATCGATTTTTATGTCTCGACCATTTCGAGACTTCTTGTCATGTCCCCGATCTCATCCGGGACTCCGAATTACCTTCGGTACATCAAAACACATAACTCATAATTTAAATCGTCACCGAACGTTAAGCGTGCGGACCCTACGGGTTCGAGAACTATGTAGACATGACCGAGACACATCTCCAGTCAATAACCAATAGCGGAACCTGGATGCTCATATTGGCTCCCACATATTCTATGAAGATCTTTATCGGTCAAACCGCATAACAACATATGTTGTTCCCTTTATCATCGGTATGTTACTTGCCCGAGATTCGATCATCGGTATCTCAATACCTAGTTCAATCTCATTACCGGCAAGTCTCTTTACCCGTTATGTAATGCATCATTCCGCAACTAACTCATTACTCACATTGCTTGCAAGGCTTATAGTGATGTGCATTACCGAGAGGGCCCAGAGATACCTCTCTGACAATCGGAGTGACAAATCCTAATCTCGTAATACGCCAACTCAACAAGTACCTTCGGAGACACCTGTAGAGCACCTTTATAATCACCCAGTTACGTTGTGATGTTTGGTAGCACACAAAGTGTTCCTCCGGTAAACGGGAGTTGCATAATCTCATAGTCATAGGAACATGTATAAGTCATGAAGAAAGCAATAGCAACATACTAAACGATCAAGTGCTAAGCTAACGGAATGGGTCAAGTCAATCACATCATTCTCCTAATGATGAGATCCCGTTAATCAAATGACAACTCATGTCTATGGCTAGGAAACTTAACCATCTTTGATTCAACGAGCTAGTCAAGTAGAGGCATACTAGTGACACTTTGTTTGTCTATGTATTCACACATGTACTAAGTTTCCGGTTAATACAATTCTAGCATGAATAATAAACATTTGTCATGAGATAAGGAAATAAATAATAATTTTATTATTGCCTCTAGGGCATAATTCCTTCAGTCTCCCACTTGCACTAGAGTCAGTAATCTAGTTCACATCATCATGTGATTGAACACCAATATTCATATCTGTATATGATTAACACCCGTAGTTCACATCGTCATGAACACCCAAAGGGTTTACTAGAGTCTATAATCTAGTTCACATCGCTATGTGATTAACACCCAAAGAGTACTAAGGTATGATCGTGTTTTACTCGTGAGAGAAATTTAGTCAACGGGTCTGTCACATTCAGAGCCATGTATTTTTCAAATATTATATGTCTACAATGCTCTGCACGGAGCTACTCTAGCTAATTGCTCTCACTTTCAATATGTATCTAGATTGAGACTTAGAGTCATCTGGATCAGTGTCAAAACTTGCATCGACGTAATCCTTTACGATGAATCTTTTGTCACCTCCATAATCGAGAAACATATCCTTATTTCACTAAGGATAATTTTGACCAATGTCAGTGATCTACTCCTAGATCACTATTCTACTCCCTTGCAAAACCCAGTGTAGGGTATACAATAGATTTGGTACACAGCATGGCATACTTTATAGAACATATGGCTGAGGCATAGGGAATGACTTTCATTCTCTTTCTATCTTCTGCCATAGTCGGGCTTTGAGTCTTACTTAATTTCACACTTTTGCAACACAGGCAAGAACTCTTTCTTTGACTGTTACATTTTGAACTTCTTCAATACTTTATCAAGGTATGTGCTTTGTGAAAGTCCAATTAAGCTTCTTGATCTATCTCTATAGATCTTGATGCCCAATATGTAAGAAGCTTCACCGAGGTGTTTCATTGAAAAAATCTTGTCCAAGTATCCCTTCATGTTATCCAGAAATTCTATATCATTTCCAATCAACAATATGTCATTCACATATAATATTAGAAATGCTACGAAGCTCCCACTCACTTTCTTGCAAATACAGGCTTTGCCAAAAGCCTATATGAAACCATATGCTTTGATCATACTATCAAAGCATTTATTCCAACTCCGAGAGGCTTGCACCAGTCCATAAATGGATCGCTGGAGCTTGCACACTTTGTTACCCCTTTGGATTGACAAAACCTTCTGGTTGCATCATATACAACTCTTCTTCCAGAAATCCATTCAGGAATGCAGTTTTGACATCCATCTGCCAAATTTAATAATCATAAAATGTGGCAATTGCTAACAAGTTTCGGACAGACTTAAGCATCGCTACGGGTGAGAAAGTCTCATCATAGTAAACTCCTTGAACTTGTCGAAAACCTTTCGCAACAAGTTGAGCTTTGTAGACAGTAACATTACCGTCAGCACCAATCTTCTTCTTGAAGATCCATTTATTTTCTATGGCTTGCCGATCATCGAGCAAATCAACCAAAGTCCACACTTTGTTCTCATACATGGATCCCATCTCAGATTTCATGGCCTCAAGCCATTTCGCAGAATCTGGGCTCATCATCGCTTCCTCATAGTTCGTAGGTTCATCATGGTCTAGTAACATGACTTCTAGAATAGGACTACCGTACCACTCTGGTGGCGGATCGCACTCTAGAAGACCTACGAGGTTCAGTAGTAACTTGATCTAAAGTTTCATGATCATCATCATTAGCTTCCTCACTAATTGGTGTAGGAATCACTGGAACTGATTTATGTGATGAACTACTTTCCAATTCGGGAGAAGGTACAATTACCTCATCAAGTTCTACTTTCCTCCCACTCACTTCTTTTGAGAGAAACTTCTTCTCTAGAAAGGATCCATTCTTAGCAACGAATATCTTGCCTTCGAATCTGTGATAGAAGGTGTACCCAACAGTTTCCTTTGGGTATCCTATGAAGATGCACTTCTCCGATTTCGGTTTGAGCTTATCAGGTTGAAGATTTTTCACATAAGCATCGTAGCCCCAAACTTTAAGAAACAACAACTTTGGTTCTTGCCAAACCATAGTTCATATGGCGTCATCTCAACGGATTTTGATGGTGCCCTATTTAAAGTGAATGCAGCTGTCTCTAATGCATAACCCCAAAACAATAGTGTAAACTATCGATAAGATACATGATAGATCGCACCATATCCAATAAAGTACGGTTACGACATTCAGACACACCATTACGCTGTGGTGTTCCAGGTGGCGTGAGTTGCGAAACTATTCCACATTGTTTCAAATGAAGACCAAACTCATAACTCAAATATTCGCCTCCATGATCAAATCGTAGAAAACTTTATTTTCTTGTTACGATGATTTTCCACTTCACTCTGAAATTCTTTGAACTTTTCAAATGTTTTAGACTTATGTTTAAACAAGTAGATATACCCATATCTGCTCAAATCATTTGTGAAGGTGAGAAAATAATGATACCCGCCGCGACCCTCATCATTCATTGGACCACATACATCAGTATGTATGATTTCCAACAAATCTGTTGCTCGCTCCATTGTTCCAGAGAACGAAGTTTTAGTCATCTTGCCCATGAGGCATGGTCTGCAAGCATCAAGTGATTCATAATCAGGTGATTCCAAAATCCCATCAGTATGGAGTTTCTTCATGCGCTTTACACCAATATGACCTAAACGGCAGTGCCACAAATATGTTGCACTATCATTATTAACTTTTGCCTTCAATATTATGATTTGTGTATCACTACGATCGAGATCCAACGAACCATTTCATTGGGTGTAACCATAGAAGGTTTTATTCAAGTAACTATCCTAAAAATGTAGTATTGCAAAACATGTAAACATGTTCATAATGTCCACTAATCTCGAAAGTTCGTAAGGGCCTTTAGTCCTCACTAGTACAAAAACACTAATAGTCCCGGTTCGTAAGGGCCTTTAGTCCCGGTTCATGAACCGGGACTAATGGGTCGTTACTAATACCTCCACCCATTAGTCCCGGTTCAAACACGAACCGGGACCAATGTGCCTCCACGTGGCCCTGTGCGCCGAGCCCAGTCAGGGGGCCTTTGGTCCCGGTTGGTGGCACCAACCGGGACCAAAAGGCATCCACGCGTCAGCATTCCAGTGGCTGGGGTTTTTGTTTTTTTTGAAAGGAGGGGGGGGGGGTTGGGGGTTTTGGGGGGTTAATTTAGGTGTTTCATATATTGTGTTAGCTAGCTAATTAATAGAGAGAAGTGTCCTCTCTTATGTCCGTGCTTGGTCGACGCTACGTACTATATATACATAAGTGATCGAGAGAACCATTGAGTACAGAAGTTCGTCATGCATACCGAGAGAAGTGATCGATCGACCTCTCCTTCTCCGAGAGATTGGTCGAACAACAAGTTTTCGTATCATGTATCCGACGCTACTGGCTACATACATGTACAATATGTATAAGATCTCTTAATTACAATCCCCTAGCAATTGAAATCAATTTCCACATGGTATTCTCCGGCTTTATTGATGACGTGGTCAAGAAAGAATCCCGCCAATTCCTCTTGAATTGCTTTCATGCGATCTGGTTCTAGGAGTTCATTCCGCATCTGCCACGTCTAATTTGAAGAAGGGGGTTAATTAATACATATATATGAATGAAACTCAACAGAAATGATGGTGTAATAAAATGAAATTGTGAATATTATTGCTTACGCACTTCATATTGTCTTTTAGAGTAGCCCCGCTTGTTTTTCAAAGTCGCGTTGTGGATGAACTCGCACACGTAGTATCCACAGAAATCATTCCCTTGTTCCTGCCACAAGCACTTTACGAGAAATAGAGGTCAATCAAACTGATAATGAAGCATTATAAATGGCATTGATGAAAGTATAGCTATAGAATCAACGGGAGATGCGCGCAACTAGCTAGCCAGTAGTACTTACTTTCGGGTATGTATATCGCAGCTCCTTCGGCAGTCCCGGAGCTTCTGCGGTGAACTGTTTCCAAACCCTGCAAGACAAAGAAAATAATTATTATTACTTGAGATATCAGGAAATGAACAAAAAGTTGCCGATATGGTGCGATAATGATCGATTGAACTTACTTGTTGAGCAATTCAGTCATGTCCGCATAGGTTTTGGGATCTTTCCGTCTCGAGTCTAAGACGGTTACTAGTCCCCGCTCAAGCTTAATCTCCAGAAGAACATAGTGGTACCTGCGCACGCATGCATAACTCATCAATTACATTACTATAACCTCGCTCGAGTAATAAGGGAAACCGAATATGCACACGACAGTAACACTCACTTGCCGTTGTAAGGAAAGAGTATGGTATCTTTGTTTTGATTTTTGATCAACGATCGTAGCAAGTTGTCCTCGGCCTCTTTGACGTCCTTTTTAACCAGAAATTCATCTATGATATTTGTGTTAATGAACCCAATATCATAAATTTCTTGTTTTTTGCACTCGACGATCTTCAATCTGCATAATATATTGAGGATAATTAATTATAAATACATGAAATGAAAGAGCCGAGCTATATATAGAGACTTAATGACAGAAATAGTACTTACAGACAGTAGCAAAAGACCATTAGTTTATCGAGGGCCTTTTGATTGAAGAACGCGAAGAACTCATCAAATGGAACAGTCAACAGATCATTTGCAACGAGGTCGTGCTCCTCTTTAATATTCAGATACAAAGCATTCGTACCCCCAGACTCTCTGCAGGTTTCCATGTACCAATTATGGAATCTTCGCATCATTGTTGTCAGAGATTTTTCATCTTTGACGAGAGGCTTCCCGTACTCGTATCTGTGTTCGTCCACCTCCAAGAAATCAGGAAGTTGATCGTCAGGCAGGTAATCTGCAAGATTGCCATAACCGGCCACCGTCCCCGGAGCATTAGACACATTGAGCGGGGGGCACGATTGCTGTGCTTGTTCGCCGAGCTGGGCAATTTTTTCCCCTTTGCTCGTTCTTTTAACCTTTTAGCACTGACAGTAGTTCCCGACCGCTGGGCTTGGAGATATGTCTGTTCAGTAATGCGCTCATAGTTGGTTCTCGGCGGAGACTTTGGTGGTTTCCTCAGGGCATCGATAGTGCGCTTTGCTTTCACCGGATCTACCTTCTCCTCCGGAGGTGGATGTCTCTTTGCTTTCACCCCTTCAAAGAACTCCTTCACGTGGGTCCGCACAATCGTATCGTTTTCCTCCTCGGTCCTCTCGTACGGTAACTTCTCTAGAGGCTTGAGAGGTGGACCGTATCTGTATTGCCTCCCGCCTCTGGTTGTGCTGCTAGACGCCGGAGCAGACGGAGCGGCTGCGGCGTCTGTCTTCTTTCGTGCTTGCTTACGAGGCGGAGGAGAAGGAGTACGACGCGCCGGAGCAGCCGGGGCGGCGGCGGGTCTCTTCCGCCCTTGCTGGCGAGGCGGAGAAGGAGGAGGCTGCTGGCTGCTCGGGAGCGCCGGCGCAGGCGGAGAAGGAGGCGGAGTGCCGCCACGCGCCGGAGAAGGAGGCGGAGTGCCGCCACGCGTGCCCTGATCGTCACTCGCCGGAGGAGGAGGCGGTGGAGGAGGCGGAGTGCCCTGACTCGCCGGAGGAGGAGGAGGAGGCGGAGGCGTCCAGTTCGGAAGGTTGATGAGCTCCTTCCGCCATAGGCATGGAGTCTTCAGAGCAGAACCCAGCCTAGTCTCCCCTTCACCGGTAGGGTGGTCAAGCAGGAGGTCCTCAAATCCCTCCGTTATTTCATCCACCATCACCTTAGCATATCCTTCTGGAATCGGCCGGCAGTGATAAGTTGCTCCGGATCCAGTAGGATAAACAGAGCCAACAGCCGCCTTGACCTTCAAATTCATCCATCGCGCCATAATGTGGCAATGTTGAGACTCCGTGATAGCATCCACGGGATAGCTGGCAGGAGCCGTCAAGACATGCTCCGGCTGAAGCAGCTCGGTGGAAGCCACGCTGCTTCTCCGCTGAGATGGCGGGGTAGCTTCGGGGGAAGCTTCGGCAGGTCGTTTGCTGCGATCTGCTGCTTCTCGTTCCTCTTCTCGTTCCTCTAGCCCCATTACCCTTTCGTGCAGCGCCTGCAGTTGGCCCTGCTCCAGTTTCTTCCTCCTCTCGTGGGTTTTGTAACCCCCTGCGTCCGGAAAACCAACCTTCCACGGAATGGAGCCTGGCGTGCCTCGTGTCCGTCCAGGGTGCTCAGGATTCCCGAGGGCCATTGTGAGCTCGTCCTTCTCCCTGTCTGGTACGAACGTCCCTTTCTGCGCTGCATTGATATAGTGTCGAAGGTTCTTGACTGGTATTTCCAGTTGCTCGTCCGTCCAACGGCACATCCCTGATACAGGGTCCAAGGTTCCGCCAGCCCCGAAGAACCAAGTCCGGCAACGGTCTGGCCATCTCATTGTCTCTGGTTCGATCCCTTTTTCAAGCAGATCATTCTCCTCCTTGGACCACTTAGGCCGGGCTTTGAGGTAGCCACCTGACCCCGTGCGATGGTGAAGCTTCTTCTTCGCAGCATTTTGCTTGTTCGTCGCCGACATCTTCTTACTCTTTTCCGATGTCTTGTGGGCCACAAATGCGGGCCAGTGATCTTTGATCTTCTCATATTTGCCGATGAATTCTGGTGTCTTTTTTTTCGACAAAATGGTTCAACTCTTTCCTCCACCTCCTGAATAGGGTTGCCATCTTCTTAAGAGCACAAGACTTGATTAATTGCTCTTTAACTGGCTTCTCCGGATCCTCCTCTGGCGGTAGGGTGAAATTTGCCTTCAGCTGAGTCCAAAGATCTTCTTTCTGCATATCATTGACATAAGACACCTCAGGGTCGTCCTTAGGCTTATACCATTGCTGGATGCTGATCGGGATCTTGTCCCTAACAAGAACCCCGCACTGAGCAGAAAATGCGTTCTTTGTCCGGATGGGTTCAATCGGTTCGCCGTCGGGCGCGATTTCTATGATCTCAAACCTTTCATCCGAGCTCAACTTTTTCTTCGGGCCTCGTCTCCTTACCGAAGTTGTGCTCGATCCGGAGGGCTAGAAATTAAAAGGAAGAAAGACGAGAGTAATTAATATGTGTACATATACCAAAACAATGAATGCATCAATTAACTAGTCAGCACGGGCTTAACTAATATATATATACCTGGCCGGACTCGGTTCGGTCACCGGAGCAGTCAGCACGGTCTCCTTCTTGTACCTCCATTGGGTCATCACCGGAGCCATCATGAACATAGCCCTCTTCTTGTACCGGCATTAATGGGCCGGAGCCATCATGAACATAGCCCTCTTCTTCACCCAGTCCTTCCTGACCAACGACGTCGTTGAAAAATGACGCAATGACATCAGTTCCTTCTGCGATTATCTCCCCCAACATCGCTTCTGTTGCTTCGTCTCGGTAGTGCTCCATAGTTTCTGCAAATATTTACAACATGTCAATTATTATTCAAACATGGTACAGATGGATATATATTAGTGGCAAACGTAGAACTAGCTAGCTAATCACAATAAGGAATCATGTTAGTGGCCTCGACGCTGCTTCTCTAGGGTTTGGGATCGCCTCGACACAACGCTTCAAGGGTTTGGGGTGGCCTCGACGACAACGCTCTTTTAACTTGGTAAATTTGGATGGCCTCGAGAGTTTTGGTCGAGCGAGAGGGCCGAGGGGGGTGCTGCCGTTGTATAGGTTATCACGGCCGAGAGGGGGTATATATATCGACCGCCCCTCATGTCGAAGTTATCTCGAGGGGGCGGCGAGGGCGAAGGCGAGCAGCCTGACGGCGACAGACCCGATAAAACATAAGAAAACGAAGAAGAAATAAAAAGAGGAGAAGAAGAAAGGAATAGAGGAGAAGATCGAAGAAAAAAAGAAGAAAAAAAGAGGAGAAGAAGAAAGGAATAGAGGAGAAGAAGAAAAATAGAATTTTCTATTTTTTCTTCTTCTCCTCTATTCCTTTCTTCTTCTCCTCTTCCTTTTCTTCTTTTTTGTTCTTCTTATTTATTTCTCCTCTATTCCTTTCTTTCTTCTTCTCCTCTTCTTTTTCTTCTTCTCCCTCGAGAAAGGAAAATAATTAAGGAAAAGGAAGAAAAGAGGAAGAAGGAAGAAGGAAGAAGAAGAAGAAAGGAATAGAGGACAAGAAGAAAAAATAGATATTTTTTCTATTTTTTCTTCTTCTCCTCTATTACTTTCTTCTTCTCCTCTTCTTTTTCTTCTTTTTCTTCTTCTTATTTATTTCTCCTCTTATTTTCCTCTCCTCTTCTTCTCCTTTCTTCCTCTTCTTATTTTCGTTTTTCCTCTCATTCTTTTTCTTCTTCTTCTTCCTTCTTCCTTCTTCCTCTTTTCTTCCTTTTCCTTATTTTACTTTTTCCTCTACACTAACCTAATTAAAATGCACTAACCTAAAATATATATCTACTAACAACCTAAATAAAAAAATTAATACATATATGAAAAAACATATATAAACAAAAAATGCTATGAACATTATATTCATACATACATAGCCACATCCATTCATCTTATAGCTACCACATACATATATACATTAATTATATATATGAAAAAATGCAATGAACAAAAAAATACACATGTATGTATGAAAAAAAGCACTGAACAGAGCCTCGACGGCGGAGGCTCACTACGGGGGCGGCCGGCGAGGGCGACGGCGGCGTCGGCGAGGGCGTCGGCGACGACCACGGCGGGCTGGGGCAGGGGCATGGCCGGCGACGACGGTGACGGCGACGACGGGCGCGAGCGACGACGACGGCGTCGGCGGGGGCGCGCGGACGGCGTCGGGGTGGCACACGGACAATGTCTGGGCGGCGGACGGCGTCGAGGCATCAGACAGCGTCGATCTGGGCAGCCTGGCGGCGTCGATGAGCTCGGCGTCGTCGGGCGGGTCGGGGGAACTGGCGATGTGTTCGTCAAATTTTCCTGAGTGTTGTATATATAGCAAGAGCATTGGTCCCGGTTCGTGAGTCCAACTGGGACTAATGCCACCTTTAGTCCCGGTTGGTACCACCAACCAGGACCAAAGGCCTCTTTTCGGCAGCCCAAAGGGCGGAAAGCGGCGACCTTTGGTCCCGGTTGGTGGCACCAACCGGGACTAAAGGGTGGGCATTGGTACCGGTTGGTGCCACGAACCGGTACCAAAGGACCCTGTGCTGCCAGCGTCGGGGCCAAAGTTTAGTCCCACCTCGCTAGTTGAGAGGGGCGCGCAGTGGTTTATAAGCCCCACTGTCGCACCCCTCTCGAGCTCCTCTCCACCGTAGGCTTGCGGGCCTATTTGCTCCTGCTTTTCCTGATGGGTCTTCTGGGCCTACTGTGGGCCTAAATCCTGGCCCATGCTTGGGTTTCTAGTCGTATTCAGGCCGTGGGGGCCCAGTAGGAGGCATTTTTTTGTTTTCTTTCTTGCTTTATTTATTTTATTTTGTTTCTACTTATAACAAAATACTTATTGTTGCTATTTTTAATTATTTTCTAGTTTTTTTGTTTTGTTTTCTGCATTATTTATTTTCTTTTGTTTTTTGCTTTATTTTTTAATTCTTTTTGCTTTTAGTTTTAGAAAAATTATAAACTTTCTGTTAGTGCCATTAGTTTTCAAATTTGAAAACACTTTTTTTTTTGTTTTCTTTCTTGCTTTATTTATTTTATTTTGTTTGTACTTACAACAAAATACTTATTGTTGCTATTTTTAATTGTTTTTTGTTTTGTTTTCTGCATTATTTATTTTCTTTTGTTTTTTGCTTTATTTTTTAATTCTTTTTGCTTTTAGTTTTAGAAAAATTATAAACTTTCTGTTAGTGCCATTAGTTTTCAAATTTGAAAACACTTTTTTTGTTTTTTTGTTTTCTTTCTTGCTTTATTTATTTTATTTTGTTTGTACTTACAACAAAATACTTATTGTTGCTATTTTTAATTGTTTTTTTTTTTGTTTTCTGCATTATTTATTTTCTTTTGTTTTTTGCTTTATTTTTTAATTCTTTTTGCTTTTAGTTTTAGAAAAATTATAAACTTTCTGTTAGTGCCATTAGTTTTCAAATTTGAAAACACTTTTTTGTTTTTTGTTTTCTTTCTTGCTTTATTTATTTTATTTTGTTTCTACTTACAACAAAATACTTATTGTTGCTATTTTTAATTATTACGAGGGCCGAACCATAAGACATTAAAGCATTTCAAATGAACTATGAAAAAGTTGAAAGTTGGCATGGTATCATAAATTCACCCACATAGCATGTGCATGTACAAAACGGACAATGGTATCATACTCGTGTGTTACAAAGTTGGCATGGTATCATCATAATAGTTGCGGGAGAAAGTCTTCACTTTTTCTTCGCTTGTGTCATTTGCTTATTGCGCCGTAACCATGGATAATCTTCATCGCTTATCAGGATGCTGGGGTCAGCCTTGACTTTGAAGGGAGGAATTTCATGAAACTTTTCATAATCTTCAGACATGTCTGTCTTGCCCTCCACTCCCACGATGTCCCTTTTTCCTGAAAGAACTATGTGGCGCTTTGGCTCATCGTATGATGTATTCGCTTCCTTATCTTTTCTTTTTCTCGGTCTGGTAGACATGTCCTTCACATAGATAACCTGTGCCACATCATTGGCTAGGACGAACGGTTCGTCAGTGTACCCAAGATTTTTCAGATCCACTGTTGTCATTCCGTACTGTGGGTCTACCTGTACCCCGCCTCCTGACAGATTGACCCATTTGCACTTAAACAAAGGGACCTTAAAATCATGTCCGTAGTCAAGTTCCCATATGTCCACTATGTAACCATAATATGTGTCCTTTCCCCTCTCGGTTGTTGCATCAAAGCGGACACCGCTGTTTTGGTTGGTGCTCTTTTGATCTTGGTCAATCGTGTAAAATGTATTCCCATTTATCTCGTATCCTTTCCAAATCGTAACAGTCGAAGATGGTCCCCTGGACAACAAGTACAGCTCATCACAAACAGTGTTGTCACCTCTGAGACGTGCTTCCAACCAACTGCTGAAAGTCCTGATGTGTTCACATGTAATCCAGTCGTCGCACTGCTCCGGGTGTTTGGAGCGCAGACTGTTCTTGTGTTCATCGACATACGGGGTCACCAAGGTAGAGTTCTGTAGAACTGTGTAGCGTGCTTGAGACCAAGAATATCCGTCCCTGCATATTATTGAGTCCCTTCCAAGCGTGCCTTTTCCAGTCAGTCTCCCCTCATACCGCGATTGAGGGAGACCTATCTTCTTAAGGCCAGGAATGAAGTCAACACAAAACCCGATGACATCCTCTGTTTGATGGCCCATGGAGATGCTTCCTTCTGGCCTAGCGCGGTTACGGACATATTTCTTTAGGACTCCCATGAACCTCTCAAAGGGGTACATATTGTGTAGAAATACGGGGCCCAGAATGACAATCTCGTCAACTAGATGAACTAGGACGT
Source organism: Triticum aestivum (assembly GCF_018294505.1). Classification (NCBI taxonomy): domain Eukaryota; kingdom Viridiplantae; phylum Streptophyta; class Magnoliopsida; order Poales; family Poaceae; genus Triticum; species Triticum aestivum. The sequence goes on from NC_057795.1 coordinate 55,356,752, forward strand.
GCGTCATGATATTGAAGAAGGATGGTGGGAACACCAGCTCGAAACTGACAAGACATTGCACCACATCACTCCTTAGCCTTGGTATGATTTCTGGATCGATCACCTTCTGAGAGATTGCATTGAGGAATGCACATAGCTTCACAATGGCTAATCGGACGTTTTCCGGTAGAAGCCCCCTCAATGCAACCGGAAGCAGTTGCGTCATAATCACGTGGCAGTCATGAGACTTTAGGTTCTGAAACTTTTTCTCTGACATATTTATTATTCCTTTTATATTCGACGAGAAGCCAGTCGGGACCTTCATACTAAGCAGGCATTCAAAGAAGATTTCCTTCTCTTCTTTGGTAAGAGCATAGCTGGCAGGACCTTCATACTGCTTTGGAGGCATGCCGTCTTTTTCGTGCAAACGTTGCAGGTCCTCCCGTGCCTCAGCTGTATCTTTTGTCTTCCCATACACGCCCAAGAAGCCTAGCAGGTTCACGCAAAGGTTCTTCGTCACGTGCATCACGTCGATCGAAGAGCGGACCTCTAGGTCTTTCCAGTAGGGTAGGTCCCAAAATATAGATTTCTTCTTCCACATGGGTGCGTGTCCCCCAGCGTCACTCGGAACAGCTAGTCCGCCGGGACCCTTTCCAAAGATTACGTGTAAATCATTGACCATAGCAAGTACGTGATCACCGGTACGCATGGCGGGCTTCCTCCGGTGATCTGCCTCGCCTTTGAAATGCTTGCCTTTCTTTCGACATTGATGGTTGGTCGGAAGAAATCGACGATGGCCCAGGTACACATTCTTCCTGCAGCTTCCCAGGTATATACTATCGGTGTCAAGTAAACAGTGCGTGCATGCGTGGTATCCCTTGTTTGTCTGTCCTGAAAGGTTACTGAGAGCGGGCCAATCGTTGATGGTCACGAACAGCAACGCCTTTAGGTGAAATTCCTCCTGTTTGTGCTCATCCCACGTACGTACACCGTTTCCATTCCACAGCTGTAAAAGTTCTTCAACTAATGGCCTTAGGTACACATCAATGTCGTTGCCGGGTTGCTTAGGGCCTTGGATGAGAACTGGCATCATAATGAACTTCCGCTTCATGCACATCCAAGGAGGAAGGTTATACATACATAGAGTCACGGGCCAGGTGCTGTGATTGCTGCTCTGCTCCCCGAAAGGATTAATGCCATCCGCACTTAAAGCAAACCATACGTTCCTTGGGTCACTTGCAAACTCATCCCAGTACTTTCTCTCGATTTTTCTCCACTGCGACCCGTCAGCGGGTGCTCTCAACTTCCCGTCTTTCTTACGGTCCTCACTGTGCCATCGCATCAACTTGGCATGCTCTCCGTTTCTGAACAGACGTTTCAACCGTGGTATTATAGGAGCATACCACATCACCTTCGCAGGAACCCTCTTCCTGGGGGGCTCGCCGTCAACATCACCAGGGTCATCTCGTCTGATCTTATACCGTAATGCACCGCATACCGGGCATGCGTTCAGATCCTTGTACGCACCGCGGTAGAGGATGCAGTCATTAGGGCATGCATGTATCTTCTGCACCTCCAATCCTAGAGGGCATACGACCTTCTTTGCTGCGTATGTACTGTCGGGCAATTCGTTATCCTTTGGAAGCTTCTTCTTCAATATTTTCAGTAGCTTCTCAAATCCTTTGTCAGGCACAGCATTCTCTGCCTTCCACTGCAGCAATTCCAGTACGGTACCGAGCTTTGTGTTGCCATCTTCGCAATTGGGGTACAACCCTTTTTTGTGGTCCTCTAACATTGCTGATCCGAACTTCTAGCTTCTCCTTTTGACTTTCGCATTGCGTCCTTGCATCGACAATGACCCGGCGGAGATCATCATCATCGGGCACATCGTCTGGTTCCTCTTGATCTTCAGCAGCTTCGCCTGTTGCAGCATCATCGTGCACATCGTCTGGTTCCTCTTGATCTTCAGTAGCATCACCGTATTCAGGGGGCACATAGTTGTCATCGTACTTTTCTTCTTCGCCGTCTTCCATCATAACCCCTATTTCTCCGTGCCTCGTCCAAACATTATAGTGTGGCATGAAACCCTTGTAAAGCAGGTGGGTGTGAAGGATTTTCCGGTCAGAGTAAGACTTCGTATTCCCACATATAGGGCATGGACAACACATAAAACCATTCTGCTTGTTTGCCTCAGCCACTTCGAGAAATTCATGCACGCCCTTAATGTACTCGGAGGTGTGTCTTGAACCGTACATCCATTGCCGGTTCATCTGCGTGCATTATATATAATTAAGTGTGTCAAAAATCATTACAGAACATCATGAATAGATAATTAAGTGACCAAATTAATAGAAGTTCATCATCACATTAAAACCAAAGTACATACATAGTTCTCATCTAACAACATAAAGCTCTGCAGAGCATCTAAATTAATTAAACCATACATTGAAACTATGTAAAACATTTCAATGCGAAAACAAATGCGATCATAATCGCAACCAATGTAACAACTGATCCAACGGCATAATGATACCAAGCCTCGGTATGAATGGCATATTTTCTAATCTTTCTAATCTTCAAGCGCATTGCATCCATCTTGATCTTGTGATCATCCACGACATCCGCAACATGCAACTCCAATATCATCTTCTCCTCCTCAATTTTTCTAATTTTTTCCTTCAAGAAATTGTTTTCTTCTTCAACTAAATTTAACCTCTCGACAATAGGGTCGGTTGGAATTTCCGGTTCAACAACCTCCTAGATAAATAAAATCTATGTCACGTTGGTCGGCATAATTGTCATAAACAATAGATGAACCAATAGTTATGAAAAGATAATATATACCACATCCGAATCATAGACAGGACGAGGGCCGACGGGGGCGGATACCAAAACCATCGCACTATATAAGATGAAATAATAAAAGTAAGAAAATTATACAAGTATCTATATAAACATACAAGTAAGAATTTTTTTCCTTTCAGAAAGAAGATAAGAACAAGAGGCTCACCATGGTGGTGCCGGCGATGAGATCGGCGCGGGCGATCGACGGCGGTGAAGACGGGGACGAGACATGACGGACCGCTAAACCTAGACAAATATTGAGGAAAATGGAGCTTGGAGGTCGAGCTTGGAGAGGAGAAAGCTTAAGTAGTGTGGCTCGGGCATTCCATCGAACACCTCGTGTGCATAGGAGGTGAGCTAGAGCACCACAAATCTCTCTCCTCGCCGGCCACAGAAAACAGAGCTGTGAGAGTGCTCTGCTCGCGGGGTATATATATGCAATTAATTGGTCCCGGTTCGTGGCTTGAACCGGGACTAAAGGGAAGCCTTTGGTCCCGGTTCAGGCCACCAACCAGGACCAATGGTGGTGGGCCAGGAGCAAGGCACATTGGTCCCGGTTCGTCCAACCAACCGGGACCAAAAGGTCCAGACGAACCGTGACCAATGGCCCACGTGGCCCGGCTGGCTCCCGGGGCTCACGAACCGGGTCCAATGCCCCCATTGGTCCCGGTTCTGGATTGAACCGGGACTAATGGGCTGACCCGGCCTGGACCATGGCCCCCTTTTCTACTAGTGTCTATTTATTTTGCAACTCCCGTTTCGAGTTACTACTCTTAGCAACTGAACTAGTATTAAATATCGAGGGGTTACTATGAACACTAGTAAAGTACACATCAATAATATGTATATCAAATATACCTTTGTTTATTTTGCCATCCTTCTTACCCGCCAAATGTTTGGGGTAGTTCCGCTTCCAGTGACCATTCCCTTTGCAGTAGAAGCACTCAGTTCTAGGCTTGGGTCTAGCTTTGGGTTTCTTCATTGGAGCAACAACTTGCTTGCTATTCTTCTTGAAGTTCCCCTTCTTTCTTTTGCCCTTTTCTTGAAACTACTGATCTTGTCAACCATCAACACTTGATGCTTTTCTTGATTTCTACCTTCGTCGATTTCAGCATCACGAAGAGCTTGGGAATCGTTTTCGCATCCCTTGCATGTTATAGTTCATCAAGGAGTTCCAGTAACTTGGTGATGGTGACTAGAGAACTCTGTCAATCACTATCTTATCTGGAAGGTTAACTTCCACTTGATTCAAGCGATTGTAGTATCCAAACATTCTGAGTACATGCTCAAAAGTTGAGCAATTCTCCTCCATTTTTAGGCAAAGTACTTGTTAGAGGTCTCATACCTCTTGACATGGGCATGAGTCTGAAATACCAATTTCATCTCTTGGGACATCTCATATGCTCCGTGACATTTCAAAAATGTTTTTTAAGTCCCGGTTCTAAGCCATAAATCATGGTGCACAAAACTATCAAGTAGTCATCATATTGAGCTAGCCAAACGTTCATAACGATTTGCATCTGCTCCTGCAATAGCTCTGTCACCTAGCGGTGCATCAAGGACATAATTCTTCTGTGCAGCAATGAGGATAATCCTCAGATCACGGATCCAAACTGCATCATTGCTACTAACAACTTTCAACATAGTTTTTCTCTAGGAACATATAAAAATAAACATAGGGAAGCAACAACGCGAGCTATTGATCTGAAACATAATTTGCAAAATATTATCAGGACTAAGTTCATGATAAATTAAAGTTCAATTAATCATATTACTTAAGAACTCCCACTTAGATAGACATCCCTCTAATCATCTAAGTGATCACGTGATCCAAATCAACTAAACCATGTACGATCATCACGTGAGATGGAGTAGTTTTCAATGGTGAACATCACTATGTTGATCATATCTACTATATGATTCACACTCGACCTTTCGGTCTCAGTGTTCAGAGGCCATATCTATATATGCTAGGCTCGTCAAGTTTAACCTTAGTATTCCGTGTGTGCAACTGTTTTGCACCCGATGTATTTGAACGTAGAGCCTATCACACCCGATCATCACGTGGTGTCTCAGCACGTAGAACTTTCGCAACGGTGCATACTCAGGGAGAACACTTATACCTTGAAATTTAGTGAGAGATCATCTTATAATTCTACCATCAATCAAAGCAAAATAAGATGCATAAAGGATAAACATCACATGCAATCAATATAAGTGATATGATATGGCCATCATCATCTTGTGCTTGTGATCACCATCTCCGAATCATCGTCATGATCACCATGGTCACCGGCGCGACACCTTGATCTCCATCATAGCATCGTTGTCATTTCACCACCTATTGCTTCTACGACTATCGATACCGCTTAGTGATAAAGTAAAGAAATTACAGGGCGATTGCATTGCATACAATAAAGCGACAACCATATGGCTCCTGCCAATTCCCGATAACTTTGTTACAAAACATGATCATCTCATACAATAAAATTTAGCATCATGTCTTGACCATATCACATCACAACATGCTTTGCAAAAACTAGAAGTCCTCTACTTTGTTGTTGCAAGTTTTACGCGGCTTCTACGGGCTGAGCAAGAACCGTTCTTACCTACGCATCAAAACCACAAAGATAGTTCATCAAGTTAGTGGTGTGTTAACCTTCTCAAGGACCGGGCGTAGCCACACTCGGTTCAACTAAAGTTGGAGAAACTGACACCCGCCGGCCACCTATGTGCAAAGCACGTCGGTAAAACCAGTCTCGCATAAGCGTACGCGTAATGTCGATCTGGGCCACTTCATCCAACAATACCGCGGAACCAAAGTATGACATGCTGGTAAGCAGTATGACTTGTATCGTCCACAAATCACTTGTGTTCTACTCGTGCATATAACATTAACGCATAAACCTGGCTCGGATGCCACTATTGGGGAACGTAGTAATTTCAAAAAAATTCCTACGCACATGCAAGATCATGGTGATGCATAGCAACGGGAGGGGAGAATGTTGTCCATGTACCCTCGTAGACCGAAAGCGGAAGCGTTAGCACAACGTGGTTGATGTAGTCGTACGTCTTCACGATCCGACCAATCAAGTATCGAACATACGGCACCTCTGAGTTCAGCACACGTTCAGCTCGATGACGTCCCATGAACTCTGATCCAGCCGAGCTTCGAGGGAGAGTTTCGACAGCAGGACGGCGTGATGACGGTGATGATGTTGCTACCGACGCAGGGCTTCGCCTAAGCACCGCTACAATATGATCGAGGTGGATTATGGTGGGGGCGGCACCGCACACGGCTAAGAGATCAAGAGATCAGTTGTTGTGTCTAGAGGTGCCCCCTTGCCCCCGTATATAAAGGAGGGAGGGAGAAGCCGGCCCTAGAGGGGGCGCGCCAAGTGTGGGGAGTCCTACTAGGACTCCCAAGTCCTAGTAGGATTCCCCTTTCCATTCCGGAGTAGGAGAGAAGGAAATAGGGGGAGAGGGAGAAGGAAAAGGGGGTTGTACCCCTTGTCCAATTCGGACGAGAGGGGGGGCGCACGCCTCCTTCCTTTTGGCCTCTCTCCTCTATTCCCGTATGGCCCAATAAGGCCCATATACTCCCCGGCGAATTCCTGTAAATCTCCGGTACTCCGATAAATACCCGTATCACTCGGAAACTTTTTGATGTCCGAATATAGTCGTCCAATATATCGATCTTTACATCTCGACCATTTCGAGACTTCTCGTCATGTCCCCGATCTCATCCGGGACTCCGTACTACCTTTGGTACATCAAAACACATAACTCATAATTTAAATGTCACCAAATGTTAAGCGTGCGGACCCTACGGGTTCGAGAACTATGGAGACATGACCGAGACACATCTCCGGTCAATAACCAATAGCGGAACCTGGATGCTCATATTGGCTCCCACATATTCTACGAAGATCTTTATCGGTCAAACCGCATAACAACATATGTTGTTCCCTTTGTCATCGGTATGTTACTTGCCGGAGAACCTGTATGCGTGTTTGGTTTCATTTTTATGAAAAATGG